>NW_017618707.1:742500-977500 GCF_001879475.1 Ipomoea nil | reverse complement strand
TTAGCTCTAGACGAAGATGAACAAGATTGTGTTGTCACTACCAATGTCGTCTACAAAGAGGTTTCAATAATGTGTAAATATAATCGGTGATATTAAATTTTTTTAAATGAAAAAATTGCTATATATCTAGACAAAAAAATATATATTCCATACAAATGAATATGGATAGCAATTCATTTCTATAACTGAGTTGTTAGAGAACGAGCACATTTACCTAATGTATGAAAATACTAAACAATGATATAAAAAATCTTCAAAATTATAGGACCGCATCCGTACATCTAGCCATTAGCTATTAATTTGAGCAATTATGTGCACAAATTCAAGCAATGATAACATCAAAATATATAAACGATTCAAATCATATCTTTAAGTGCACTATATAATATTTGATGTTCTAATTTAAATAATTATATATCGATTCATATATTCTTAATATATTACAACATATTCATTCCGTGCATCGCACGTGTGCAAATACTAGTATTATATAATATAATAATACCTAAAGTTGGAATACTAATTACTTGATGATCACAATTGACAAGGTAGTTCTCAAGAAATGTGCTATAATATGCTATATTTATTGGCACACAAATTTCGCCTTTCCGAGGGGATCTTGTTTCTTGCTTAAAGACTGTTTTGGTACCTCTAATAATTGACCATTTCCAACAAAATCATAATCTTACTAAACAATACTTTATTAATATGTGCTATATTGTATTAAAAAAAAAAGTGCTATATTAAATTTATAATGGGCAGATTTAATTTTTTATTAGTTACATGAGAAAAGATCACTACAAGAAGAAAAGAATTTAGATCATCACACCTCTATAGCACCGCACCCACCGTTACAAGAAAAGGGCGGCAAACATTATCATGCAATTTGTCAAATACATATAATTCCGAATTTGAAGACACATCACAAAATACACGTCACCCAATTTGCATACCTATTAGCTTCTTGATGAACATATCGTATCAAATAATATCAATCCTCATCATACTTGTTATAAATACTTTTTTCTTTTTGTGCGCAGGATGGACCGTTCCCAAAAAGAAAAGTAACTAATAGATTCTCCTTGTAGCCACGCTGCGAGAATCCCTATCAAGAAGATACTTGTTTTAAATACTGATAGAGAAAGTAAATCGCGAGATGTGTCTCAACTGACTTACATATCATAAATGCTTGTACACGTGTCTATGGTTTTTTTTCCTGGGAACACGTGTCTATGATGATTATAAGAGTATCTATATCAGCTATTTTTTTCATGAGTTTTTAGGAGCCATTAGGAGAGAGATGAGGGAGAGAGAAGAAACAAAACTGAATTCTAACGCCAAACTGAGGTCTAACGCCAGCAATTTACGCGCCAACCAACGCGTGTAATGCACGCGCTAGGCTGGGAGCAATAAGTGCACCGAACGTGCTCCTCTACACCGTTTCTAAGCTTTTTCTCTTTCCTTGGAAGCCACAAAAAACCCTTCATTTGCATGGGGATAAAATTCATTCTCTCTTTTTAATCTCTTTCATCCATATCATCAAGTACTGTTCTAACAACCACAAAAAAAAAAAAAAAAAAAAAAAAAAAAAAAAAAAAAAAAACCTTGATGTTGTTGCTCTAAACGATTGAATTGATGATTTAATTTTTTTTTCTTTTAATTGTGATATAGTATATACAGGTATGGGTACGTATACGGGTAACAGTTGGAGCTTGGATTCCAAACAGTGGGTCGGGAAGGTCCGGTCCAACCTAATGCCCCAAAGTCACTAGTAACAATTATTTATTTATATCTTTTTATTACAATAATTATTAATCTTTATAATTATTATAAATTTTAATTTATAATGTAATTTTAATATAAATAATAATCATTATCATTAAAATAATTAATATTTTATGAAAAAAACTTTGTAACAGATTTATTCGAAAATGAATCAAATAGAAAACATATAATTTTTTGACAATTAAAAAATTTTATTTTTAAACTTTCAATCAAACATCAAAAAATAAAAAAGTATTTTATAATTAATGATTCATTTTTTTACAAATTATGTTTCAAAAAAAAAAAAAAACACTTTTGGCGTTTTCGAAGCGAACCCAAATTTTATTTAGCGGGATAAATCTTCAGCGGCGACAAAAATTAGCAGTAAGTCCAGGTGGGATAGCAGAGGCTTTTCCGCACCTTTCCAAACTTCATTGCTTTTAGTAAACCCCACACGTCTCTCTTTCCTCAAAACTTTACGCAATATTCAACCCTCCTTTTTCCCGCTTGTTTGTTTGTTTTTTTTTTTTTTTTTTTCACTTTACTCCCTTGCTAAAGCTGAACCTTGAATCACCTAAATCATATGCCCGCCCGTCCTTTCATTTTCTTTTTCTTCTTCTTTTACACTCTACTCCCTACACGCCTAAAGCCTAAAGGCTAAAACTGAACAACTATTAAATTTATCAGATTCTTCTCATGGTTCGTTGTGGTGTGTTTAAAAATTGACTCCTGAAAAATATTTTCTGTAAAATGAATTTTTTTTTTAGAAAAAATATTTTCATTTATAGTGCTTAGTTACATTACAGAAAATTGTCTTGACGTATTTGGTCCATTTTCTGAAAAATGAGCAGGGCCAAATACCCTAAATTTTATCCGGTCAGAAGACAAATCGGCAACTGGCAACGGTCGAACCGTTGCTGATCGCCTTCTAGCAGAGATGGAATGACTAGTCGCCTTCCATCTCAGAGAAGGCGACCAACTGTTTGCCTTCTTTGATGGAAGTTGACCAATTGGTCACCGAGGAGATAGATTGGGGAAGATGGTTGAGGTAGAATGTCCGGAAGGCGAAGAGAATATACCTAGAAAATGACTTTCCCTAAAAATAAAAGTGAAGTTGTTTTTCAAAAAAAAAATAAGGTGATTTTCCCGTTTGATCGTAATTGATTTTTCATAACTTTAATCTTCCTAGCCTTGTCAAATCTGGAAACCCAGAAAATGAGAAAATCATTTTACGGGTTTCCAAACAGACCCTTAGAGTAGCGCTATTTACCCTTAAAAAAAAATCTACTTCTAATTTTACCTCCTGGCATAACACTATTTGATTGGATGTGTAAATCTTTTATTAAAAATTGGTAAGATCCGTCAATTCATGACATCTAATAATTATATGCCATGTGAGGAAGGAAACAATTAGGAGGGACGGAAAATATTTCGTTTTCATTAATATCCCCTGTTTTTTTTTTTTAAAGAAAAAACTATTTTTTTAATCTAAAATTAAAAATAGTATTATTAAATTTTATAATAATAATAATAAGGGTCAAATAGGCCATCGAACTGCACCTGATAATACAATTAGGCCACTGAACCCAAAAAACTAACAATTGGGTCCCTAAACTAACCAATTTCTAACAATTCATCCAATTTGAAGGTTTCTAACAGGTCAACAACCAACTTAATTATTTTTTAAAAAATAAAATTTAAAAATTAATTATTAAAATTAAAAAAAAAAAAAAAAAAAAAGAAACGTCTTCGTCTCCACGACCGGAGCTCTTCGTCTCTGACCATGGGGACGAAGAAGGTTTCTTCATCCCCATGGCTGGAGACGAAGAAACTCTTCGTCTCCACGGTCGGAGACGAAAAAACTCTTCGTCTCCGGCCGTTTATGTTTTTTTTTTTTTTTTTAAATTACTTAAATAATTAATTTTTAAATTTTATTTTTTTAAAATAATTAATTTGGGATGATGACCTGTTAACCTGTTGGAAATCTACAAATTGGAAAATTTGTTTGAAATTGGTTAGTTTAGGGACCCAATTGTTGATTTTTTAAATTCAGTGGCCTAATTGTATTATCTTATACAGTTCGATGGCCTATTTGATCCTTATTCCTTATCAGTATTATTGTTATTATATTCACAACTTTGTTTACATGTCACTTAATCACTAATTCCGTAAAAGAGTGGGGTAAAAGTTGATAAACTGAAAAACATTAAGACAACAAAAGTAAAAGTAAAAAATTTTCAAAAAAAAAAAAAAGTAAAGTAAAAAATGACAAAAATTCCCTTTTTTGTCCTGAATTTATACTTTGCTCTTTTTAATAGTTTTCCTAATCCATTGGCGTGTAACATATAGTGAATAAAGGACACATGTTAGGTAGCTTTATAAATAATTAGAATATGGGAAAATGGCACTTTTTCCCCCTGAGTTATATACCTATAGCATTTTTCCCCCCTAAATTATTGAAGTGGCTGTTTTTCCCCCTGAAATATTAAATGGACATATTTACCCTTAAACTAAATATTTAATTTATTTTTTTCTCCAACAAATTATGACCATAATTTGGTTCAAACTAAACAAACACTATAGCAACCAAACCGAAATATTCCAATTACAATTTAGAATCGAAATTCGATATTTAGAGTTTATTAAAATCGTGAACCGGAACGGACGGTTCATGTTCCGAAAAAAAATAAAATACATTTATTGTTGAATTTAGACTATTTTAAAATAAAAAATAAAATTTTAAAATAAAGACGGTTCAAAACCGCGAATCAGATCCAGAACCGCCGGTTCACGGTTCAAGATTCAATTTTTTGATACATAATTTTAATAAATTGACATTTAAATATTGGGTTCTAGATCTGAATTATAACCGTAAACTATTAATTCGATTGCTTTAGTATCCGGTTCAATTCAAATCGAACCGTGGTCATCCCTACGTATACGCAATAATTTGTTGGAGTAGTAAAATAAATAAAATGTTTACTTTAAGGGTATAAATGTCAATTTAATATATCAGGGGGGAAAAAGCACCACTTTTAGAATAATTAAGGGGGCTAATATGCTTACCTAAATAATTGAGGGGGAAAAAGTGCTATAAGTATATAACTCAGGGGTAAAAAGTGCCATTTTCCCTTAGAATATTATATAGTATATATATACAAATAAGAGCCAATAAAGTTAAACCTATAACGAGAATTAAAAATATATCTAATTATTTAATTAAATGGATGGTTCAAATTATTTTAATTTTAGTATTTTTGTAAACAAATTCTTCTTTTACTCTCTATTATATCATATACTTTTCCTATATACCCCTGCACCCTACCAATGTAAACTTTAACATTTAGAGTATTCCGTTAACTATTTATTATTCTTAACTTACACATTTATGTATTCGAATCTATCTCGATCAAAATTGGCATAATTATGGTACATATACTATTAATATGTTAGAGTGTATTAAAAAATAAAATATAGATTTTAACATGAACTTTGATAAATTAATTAGCTAGACTATATACATAGCTTTCAAACTTGAGCATAAAATATTATAAATAAGAAACCTTGAAAACATTTTATTGCATTACAAAAAAAAAAAAAAAAAAAAATCTATGTTAAGTTTTTGTTTTCATTTTTTCCGTTTAATTAATCTTATTTTAATTATCTAGAACAAGACTCAATATTTTAATTATGCTTTTGCATTATTGGGAATGACTTAGGTTATTATGATATTAATAATTTTTGTCTATATTTCTATAATGGTATGGTCATTCTCCGCTTCTTAGGCTGACTGTTTGCCCTTATCCGCTGTCTTGCCAGCTGGCCGAGGTGCTGTGTCAGAGTACCAAGGCAAACCTGGTTGGTGCCACTGATTGGGGGGAACCGGGCGACCACACTGGATGAGCATCCCGATCTCGACTTTTAGGGCATCGCACTCATTTTTCGTATGCGTGCTCGTGCGGTGATATTGGCAATATGGAGTCGCATTCGGATCTATGACATGCAAGTTATCCCCTGGTTGGACCGGTGGTGGCGATGGATGCAAGTTGCGAACCTTATGAATGGACTGCACGGGTGACCTGTAGTCTTGTACACAGGCGCACCTAGTCGATCTTGCAGTCGACGTGTATCTGTTCGGTACCGAAGGCTGCCTCTGATAGGTTAATACGAGAGTCGTCCGACCGAGATCACCTAGTCGGCAGTAACCCTTCCTATTGTCTTTTCTTCTTGATTGCCTCCTTAGTATCGGTGAGCTGATTGGCCCTTTGGATGGCTTGGGCATAAGTTCTAGGGTTTTCATCTCGCAACTTGCTATATTGCCCGTCAGCGCACAAGGATTCAATGAAGAGAGTTATGCTTGTCTTATCATCCAAACCATCGACCGCATGGACCTCTTTTTTACTAGTGCACGATGTAGTTGCGCATGTCTCATTCTTTCTAGTTCACCTAGGCCAGAGGCAAATTATTGTATGGACTATGGTCCACACAGTGTTACGTGGACCACAACAAAAAGTACATTTTTAATATACTAATTGTACTGTATGTACATTATACAATATAATGTACACTCAGTACAAAAATAATGTACATCTCCTGAATACAATGTACATTATTTTTGTGCAGAATGTACATTATTTTTGTACTGAATGTACATTATTTTATAGAATACAAAATATGGTCCACACAACTTGTATGGACCATGGTCCACACAATAATGATTGTAGGCAGATATGAGAAGTACTTTTTGGGTTTTATGCTTCTCGCAAAATGCGTCAGGGATCGGTCAGCCAATGCTTAAAAACTTGTGACTGACTTCGGCGGTAAAGATAGGAACCATCGTTGCGCAGAATCGGACAGCATAAGGAAGAATGCTTGGCAAATTAAAACATCAGGTCCTTGGCCTGACCACCTACATTTTTGCTTGGAAACTGATCAGGTGGCCACGCGGGTCCCCGAATCCATCATATGACGGGTGTTTAGATAGCTTAAAATCTATTGGGGCCTTATAAGCTAAGATCTCATATGAAATGGGAGAAGAAGTCAATAAGGTTTTAGCAGTCGACTTCTCCCTTCCTTTCGATTTCTGCTGCATGTCCTTGATTTCGTCTGCCAAGTTGGTCATGCAAGGGTTGCACTCGCGCCCGCCTGGTTTGCGTTTCCCTGCTGATTTCCAGGTCGATTGCAACAGTTTCACACCTACGCCAGGAGGCCACGCGCCTTCGTGCATTCTCCCGCTTGGGCTTTGGCGCGGATTGCTCCAAGCCCCCTCATGGCCTAGTGGGTAAGCGAAGACTGGCTTGGCTACCCAACCAATCTAATACTAACCAGGCAGGAGTTGCAGGTCCTAAACGAGAGTGAACTGACCGTGTCGGCCTGGCTCAGCCCGACGTGCTGCTTTCTGAGCATACAGAATGCTCATATAAATAAGAAGCGATACGCCCCTCTTACTCTAGAGGTATCGACTGGCTAGGTCATTGCTGGCTGGTGCGCGTAGCTTGACCTTGTCTTTCACGTTCATAAATATCCAGCATGCGAGTAATAACTTCAACGATAGTCGGAGCGGTTGATGCCGCCAGCGGATTGAGAATCACTTGGGGCGTACTTCGCTAGGCCGCGTGTCGGGCTGTGCAGGGCTCGCGGTGCGAGCTACCAACCGTTCACCTGAGTTTGGACGGCTCAGGTGTTCTCGCAGATCTCTGGTAGAATCATGGCTGGCGCGACTACGAGCGTTGCTAGTGTTGCATCTACAACGTCAAGTGCAAGCCATCAACAAAGTTTAGGACGGAACTTTTCTTATCGATTCTCCATAAACGGTGTCAATGTTGGTTTTGGGAAATCTTTTTTAATCGTCTCTGAGTGCGGCACTTGATCGGTCGTTCCAGCCGACTGCCTTCGTTAGATGAATAGTCGGGCCTACCAAACGAGTCATACGCCTCGGCATGGGGCTAGGTTACTGAATTCCTCCCGTCTTTTGGAGGTATGCTCCTGACTGGGTACCCTACTCGGGAATATCTATCATAGTCCATTATTGGAAATGTTATATTATTCTCGAGAATAAAAGTAATTAACAAGCAACATAATAGGCCTATTTTTGGGAATGTCATTCAATTTAGGTCTATTCCTTGTACCAAACTTATTGTGAGAGCATCTAAGGTTCAAGTTACTATTCCCAAATTTTACATATCTTTTTTTTTTTTTTTTTTTTTTTTTAAACACTTGAAATTTACAAGATTATTGAGAATGTGGAAACAAAATGAGTTACAAAACTAACTTTAGAAATCCCAAATTATCTTTAGTAGTCTCTAGAAATCTTACAATGTCGTAAACTAAACAATAACATATTTGAAAACAAAATCATAGATTCATAGGTATCATGAAACCAATACTTTGGTTCATGTCTCATTTTTATTTGTCCAGGTCAAGTCAAATCTTTATTCATTTTATATTATTTTTAATTTAAATATATCATTTTATGTTTAATGATATTTTGATTGGAGTATCTAAATTGTTATGTACGTATTAACATTTAATTAAATATTTTTAAAAAATTAAATAATAAATAAGGCAAATAAGAAGGATAAAACGGAGTGAAAGAGTAGTTGAAATTTGGTAGTGAATGAAGAAAGTAATGAGTAGAGCTGGCACAATTCAGGAGGCAAATAAAATCTCACAGCAAACACAAAACTATGGTCCGCAGAAAAAACACGTAAGCAGTAACAACGCACCATATCTGCATGCCAGACTGGAGGCCGAGCCCGAGGCATGAAAAGTTGGTGTTACACTATTTAAAGTATGGAAACTGGAAAGCGACTCCATCAGTCCAACGTTAACAAAAGAGAAAATAACATTTTTTCCTCTTAAATTATAAATTTATAATATTTTTTTTCATTGAGTTATTTTGATGAAATAATTACGAATAAATTTGGAGTGGAATAATATGGAGCAAATTAAACCTAGGACACCAGACAAAATCACACCAAGGTCGACCGAGCAGACCATGGGATGGTCTTCCACCCCATGGTCTGCCATGCCACGGTCAGCCACCTCAAGGGTTGAGCACCTCGAGGGTTGAGCATCTCGAGGGTTGGGCACCCCACCTCGAGGGTTGGGCACCCCACCTCGAGGGTTGAGCATCTCGAGGGTTGGGCACCCCACCTTGAGGGTCGGCCACTTGGCCGAGCTCCGTGCTCTGCCAAGTGGCCGGGTTTTTGCATTGTCCAGGTCTTGTGGCGACGGTTGTGGTCCAATGTGGTTGAGGGGACTTTTACCGATTTCTTCTGGATTATTGGGGCGACAAGGAGTATAAAAGTCCTCATTTGTGTCTTGTTTAGACATCTCTTACCTATTATTACACCATTTGTCCTAATCACTACCTTTGTAATAGCATTTTATACACAATTAATACAATATTTGTCTTCGTGACATATATTCGTGCATATTTTGTCCCGTTGTTACATTCTTTATTCGTTTATTTACTTGTCACATATCTTATTTTAATCGGATTAATTAACTCGGACCCCCGGATTAATATAATCCATCATATTCATTTATTCATATTTGTTTCTTTAATTATTTTAAAAATAGAGAATTTTTCCACTTTGATGTTAAATCTTCTCTCTTTTCCCATTTGCATTCCTGCCTATTCTTCATTAATTCCAGTTGGACGTGACCAAACAATTTTTATTTTTATTATATAACTCAAGTTTTTCGATTTTATGTATACCCTGAACTTTCTCACTCTATTGTTGAAAGCATATTTTAATTATATCTTTTCATCCACTAGACCATATCAATCTCTTGAAGACACAATTTCTCTTATAAATTTGTAAAATTGCAAGTCATTTTCGTGTGTCATCACCAACATAACTCACCAAGCCTTTGCCTTTCTAATTTAGTAACGATTTATTTTTTCATTTTTTAAAAACTTAACACTATTAACCAAACTCATATAATTCGATTCGCAGTTAACCAAAATTTCAAATAATTAGACAAACCATACAGAGACTATAGTTCACATATTATTTGGACTTTGGAATCTATAAAAAATTAATTAATGTGTACACGAAAGGAGACATGTTGAACATATAATATATAAATATAAATTTACAGTACAACTATCAACTTAATTTTTTAATTGGGATCAAACACATGTTTCGATTTGGTATTAGACTATGTAATCTAGGAGGATATAGACTGTAATAATTTTTTTCTAGTTTAGAATTGTAATCAGCAACAATTGAATGGTCATTAACCAAAAAAAAAAAAACTAAATAATTTTTTAGTTTCTAAAAGTAGTTTATTCCACTAGATATATCTAGATTTGTTTTGTCACATTAAAACAAATTAATTCAATCAAACTTGGATTGTCAAAATATCATTTTATGTATCTTATTATACCCGTCATATTATTCAATAGAATATTTTTATGTCAATATATATTCTTCTTTGTTTCATTCAACTCTCTGATATTTTTATTAAAAAAAATTACATTTTAATAAAAATTTCATTATATTTTTTTAATGTGTAAGTTATTATTATTTTTTTCTCATGTATAGATTAATTACAAAAATTAAATGATAATAAAATGGAGGAATATTTACTTCACATGCCTTCTCAATTTATTTTTATTTTCTTTTATAAATTTTAATTTAAAAAAAAAAAAAAAAAAGGAGTGTCGTTCACGCTCTCATGTGGCGTCTGGCAGTGACACCGCGTATATTTCCCCATTTTCGTATATCCAAGCACTGTCTATGTCTGTCTACTCATTGCCTTCATCAATACGTTCCTTTCTCTCTCTACTTTCTGTTCTC
This sequence comes from Ipomoea nil, assembly GCF_001879475.1. NCBI lineage: Eukaryota > Viridiplantae > Streptophyta > Magnoliopsida > Solanales > Convolvulaceae > Ipomoea > Ipomoea nil. The sequence goes on along the minus strand of NW_017618707.1, from coordinate 966,926 downwards.
TCTCTGAAAGTCGCCATGAAAGTATCAGAGAAGAACCTCAAAGAGCCCGTTGATCTCGTTCTATCAAGCACCGAAGTACTACTGTCCCTCCTTGATTCCATTACTGAAACCCAAAGCTTCAAGGGAAAATGGTCTCTGATGAGAACGAAGCTCTCGGCGCTTCAGACTCACCTCTCTGAGCTCTCATCCGCGGCCAATGACAACGCTCTCTCGGCGGACCTTCTCCGGTCACTCTCCGCCGCGCTCTCCGACGGGGTATCTCTCTCGGCTTGCTGCCACAACCCTAACCCTCCCGGCGGGAAGCTCAAGACGCAGAACGACATCGACTCCTTGGCCGCGAAAATCGATAGCCTTAGCAGAGACCTGGAGGTTCTTATCAAGAGCGGGGTTCTCTGCGAGAACGGCGCCGTTTCGTCGAGTAGTAGTTATTCGAAGAGGGAGACGATTAGGGCGGAGACGAGGAATCTGATCACTCGGCTCCAGATCGGGACCACTGAGTCGAAGAACTCGGTGCTCGACTCGCTCCTAGGGCTGTTGCAGGGAGACGATAAGAACGTGTTGATTGCGGTGGCGCAGGGAGTCGTTCCGGTGCTCGTCACCGTACTGGATTCCACCTCCTCGCCGGAGATTAAGGAGAAAACCGTTACCGCCTTGGCGAAAATCTCCACCGTCGATTCGAGCAAGCACGTTTTGGTCGCCGAGGGATTAGGTCTCCTCCACAACCTCCTCCGCGTCCTCGAGTCCTGCAGTGTTACGGCCAAGGAAAATTCCTGTATTGCCCTCCAGGTACTGTGCCACAGCAAGGAGAACGCTAGGGCCATCGGGTGCAGGGGAGGAATTTCATCTTTGCTGCAGATTTGTCAAACCGGCACGCCCAACTGCCAGGCGGTGGCCGCCGCCGTCCTCAAGAGCTTAGCTGTTTTCGGAGAAATCAAGGACGATTTCATCGAAGAAAACGCGATAATGATCCTCCTGCACCTCTCAAATTCCGGCACGGCGTCTGCTCAGGAGAACGCGATCGGGTGTTTATGCAATTTGGTAAACGGAGACGATAATCTGAAGCTAATCGTAGCTAGAGAAGGAGGAATTGAGAGCCTAAAGAATTTCTGGGACTCATCTCCTTCGATTCAGAGCCTCGAAGCTCCAGTTCAAATGGTGAGAGCCCTAGCTTCGTGCCCGTTAATCGCCGATTTCTTAGTGGACCACGACTTCTTGAGCCGCATTGCATCCGTACTGAGCTGCGGGGTTTTAGGCGTCCGAATCGCAGCCGCGAGAGCGGTTTCCGACCTAGGATACACCGCCAGAACCCGAAAGGAATTGGGCGAAATCGGATCCATCCCGCCGCTAGTGGCAATGCTGGACGGCAAGGCGGTGGAGGAGAAAGACGCCGCCGCGAAAGCGCTGTCAAATCTCATGGCTTACGCCGGAAACCACAGGATTTTCAAGAACGAAGAGAGGGGAATTCCCAGCGTGGTTCAGCTTCTAGACCCGGTCATCCATAATCTAGACAAGAAGAGTCCCATATCGATCTTGAACGCCGTGGTGGACTCCAAGACCTGCCGGAAAACAATGGTGGCTGCCGGAGCGGTCGCTTACCTGCAGAAGCTGGTGGATATGGAAGTAGATGGCGCCAAGAAGCTCTTGCACCGTCTCTGTAATGGTAAGTTATGGGGAATTTTTAGCAGACCCTGACAGACAAACAACTAGGAACACTGTTAATCTCTGTATCTAGGATAATATATTTATTTAATTGTACTCTTTTTTTTTTTTTTTTTTTTTTTTTCTTGAATTTGTAATTTTGCTTTCTTTTATAGATTGTGGTAGAAAAAAAAAAAACAAAACAAAAACAATTATAATAAATAGATGCTTGTGTATAAATGTTGAATCATGGAAGTATACACATCAAAGGTTGAAAACTATGTTACATAGTTGTGGAAATTGTCCTTTCCAGCCTTGCCATAATGTCTTGGTTTGTTGTGGAAACATTAAACGCATTAATAATTTGCACATAGCCAAATCTTGATGCATTATATTTTCCATAAATCCAAAAATATCTCGTTTTTAAAGCATTACACGAATGTCTGATAAATTTGTCAAATATTGATTGGGAAATAATGTAATTTGTCAAATATTGATTGGGAAATAATGTTTTGGGGTGTTTGGTAAATACGGAGTAGCTGTTAACTAATTGCGTTAGTGAGTTTGACTAGTTGATTGTATTACCTTATTGTAAAAAAGATGTTTGGTAAATTGGCTATTAATTGATTATATGCAAAATGACTTTCTCAAAAAGTTGATCGAAAAAGCTACTTTGAACAGTTTTTTGAATTTTAGCATTTTGGAGCAATAAGCTATTACAAAAAACTAATTAATCAAACACTCTTATATTAAATGTTTAACCAAGTTAAACATCTAATAGTGTTCAAATAAGTTAAAATTGACTGATAAGCTAACTATGTTATCAAATAAGCCTTTGTCTAATACTTTTATTTTAGTTACTTTGTTTTTATATAATTGTAAACATAAAATAAAGAATATACTATTTATTGAAAAATGATGTTAATTTTTTTAAAAAGTAAAATTAGATTCATTGGAGAACTAAATCAATAACAGTTACATCTGGAATGAATTGAAGAAAATGTAGAGACGAAATCCACTGATCTAACTAGGGAGTGAGTAAATGTCTGCAAACCTGTTAACAAATGCAATTTGTGCATTATCAAAGACATTCTTAATTAATCATGTAAACTTTTATTCTTATAGAGTTTCTCGTCATATCGCAACTCTAATTTGTTGAATTACAAGTGTGTTGCTGAATTACATGATGTGTATTATCGAGTGATCGTATAAATATAATAATTAAAAAATTAAGACTTTACAAATTTAATGGTCTTATATAATATCTCACATTACATATTGCACAAAATTCACCACGTAAGGGAGGCAAACAATTCATTTATTGAAGAATGTTGAAGTAGTTAGCAATGACACTAAGGTTGCACTCCCATATGAGAGATCGTGGGTTCGAGTTTTAGTGAATGCGATATTGACTCTTTGTACTCATTGGAGTCAGTAACATTAAAAAAAAGTTAAGAACTGTCTACTAAGTCATTGAATCACCCTAATTAAATCCTCTAAAATGTTCTATGTCCTTTTATTAGAAGAAGATTAGGAGCATTTAATCTTTAGATTTGCCGAAATAATTGCCCTCTCAATCAAGTCTTGGGTAGTTGGGTGTTAAAGCTGTCACTGTCCAACATGAAAAGTACTTCTAAACGGTTTTATGAATATGAAAAAGGAATCGGTTAGAAAATTGAGGGTTGACCGTTGACCTCCACATTTTACCTCTATAAGTTAATGTATTAGATTCTCCTGATACGATACGATAAAAATGACAAAGTACATTTAGGATTCACATGTATCTAATTTATTTACCAAACACCATTATTTCATCTTTATATTAAAAAAAATTGAATCAATTCAATTATTCATTAACTGATTAAAAAAATACAATAAACTCAAAAAAAAAAAAAAAGAGAGAATAAAACACTAATCAATGTATTAACCATGCTCCGCTGTTCACATATACTTTTGAATTTAGATGGAAACCTCTTTTTTTTTTTTTTTTTTTTTTCTAAATACTCATAATTATTTACAATGTAGTATCTATTCTATATTGACCTATGAGTTTATGATCACCCATTTAGAATGATAATTAAAATGTTATCACATTACATGATAGTTGACACTTTTGATGGAACTTAATTGAATAAGAATGACTAGCTACCCTTTCTAATTAAATCTTAATATGACGAGTTTACTGATGCTATAATTAGATTTAGAAATTAAACTTATTTATTCGAGCTAGATTTTAGTTTATAAGATAAACTGGTATCCAATTATATATATTTATATTATTGTATTATTATTATCATGGTTGCAGTAGGCGCTAGGCGCTAGTCGGGCGCCCGGACAATGTCTAGCGCCTAGGCGGTCTAGGCGGCGCCTAGGCGGAATCTAGGCGGGCGCCAAAAAAATAGTGGTAGACTTGCAGTTTGACAATTTTAATAAGGTTGTTTTCAACATTTAATCAAATAACACATCAAAATAAATGAATTAATGATAATTCATAAGTCATAACATCAAAACAATGGTTTAAAAAAAACATTAAAAATTAAAAATACTCAAATATGAAATACCCAAATACTTCAATCATCCAAAGATTCAAAGTATCAAACTAGTCTACGAGTGTATATATGTCATATTATATATATGTATGCGCGCGCGCACACACACACATATATATATATAATAAAAAAATAGGCCGAGCCGATCGGGTTAACTCGACCGAAATGGACGAGTTAACTCGACTAACTTAGACGCTAGGCGGCCAAATCGGCCAAGTTAGGCGCTAGGCGGACGCCTAGGGGGAAATCGCCACTGTTTAGTGGCGCCTAGACCGATTTTTACAACCCTGATTATTATTAATTAGAGTGTATAATTTTTTATAAAATCAATTTTATAATAATTCTTTTATTTTTATAATTATTATTTTTATTTTATTAAAATCGTCTCTCATAAGCATGCTATTTTCGTGCATTGAACCTCAAAACTAATTAATGACATGTAATACAGGTCACTAAGATTTCGGCGAGACTCTGACAACTTAACGACTCTCCGGCAATCGACGACAGTACAGCCGCTAGTTACCTTTGAAGAAGATGTCCTAGATGGTCGCCTTCTGCTAGAGAAGGCAACTACCCTCAATTGAGAAGGTGATCACTGGATCGTCTACTACTAGAGAAGGTAACCACCAGATCCCTTCTCCAATGACAAGGCAACCACTGAGTTGACTTCACATCCAAATGGTTGCCTTCTCCATTGAGAAGGGAACCTAGATGGTTAACAATTGATTTTTTGAGATGGTCAACAATAGTCAACAATGGTCAACGAAAGTCAGTGACGGTCAGCAACGACTTGTATATCGGTAACCTATTATCGATAAATTAGACTTATTTGACCAGTTCTAATGAATTAGAGTGTTTAATTGCAACTTTCAAAAGTTTAAAGAATTGAGCTAATTATCTTCTCGTGTAAAGTTGGAGGGTTTATTTATCCCATTTTTCTATATAAAATAATTTTGAAATGGATGCAAATTTCAACCCCTAAGCATATTTATCCATGTCATGGCTAAAGGTTATTGCCTTATTGGCATGGAAAAACACCCCTATGAACCTATAAGGGGAATAAAGCTACCTCCTCCTGTTGTTTTATGGCCTCAGATCAGCACGTTCTGATCTCGAGGCAACAACATACGTTATATGAGTATTATAGTTGGGTTCAATGACTTAATTCGTTTATTATAATATTAAATTGTACTTTAATATGTTATTTACTAGTCAAATGCAATCCATTTTAATTTAACAGGATAATTAAAGAACTATTCTTCATTTCAAAATTTGTTTTTATCCACGAAAAATTGTCATCACCGCATATGTTTTCTCATGGCAATTTTTAGAGCAGATATACACAAATAAATCATTATTATCAACTAAAATCACAATAATAAAATCATATCAGCTAAACAAAACCTATAAAGGAAACCGTTAGACTTGTTTAGTGCATTTTTCTTTTTAGAAGTTGTTTCATTTTTCATTTTTTTCTTTCATCGGGAAAATGGTAGAAAAACATAAAACATATTTATTATTCGCATCTATATAATAAATTTTTAAATTAAAAAATACAAGTTATTTTAAACTCGATTATCTTTCTTCATTTTATTAATGTATAAATAATGTTTGTTAAAGGGGACACAAATATCGAGAGGTGCGATCATGTATATGTGGTGGACCGAGTCAATTCGAATATTTAAAATTTTGAGTGTTACTTTTTTAAATTTAATTCAGATGGTAGGAATAATATCAATGGATGATAATGAGTAAAATAATATCGATTACCTGAACCCTAATAGGATGGTTAGGATATAGTTGAGAGTTGAGTTTGAAACTAAACGAGCTTAGGTACCAGGACTATGTGGTTCAATGGTATCCGGGTTGGACTTTCATTTGGAAGGTTGTGAGTTTGAGCTTCAGTGGATGCGTTATTAGCTCTTTGTGTTTCAGTAGGTTGAGAAAGTATATGAACAGATACTACATTGTAATAGAGCTAGTAGCATTCAAAAAAAAAAAAAAAACGAGTTTAGGTAGTTGTGAAATTCTCGTACCCGATACTCGAATGTGTGTGTGTATGAGCATGTGTCATGCACACATTAAATTGGTTTCGAGTACTATATGAGTAGTGATAATATTCATTCACGTTGGGATGGTTTTAAATGTATTATGATTCAAATTTGAAAATGACTAAACAGAAAAAATAATGGTGTGTTTGGTTCGCACATGAGAATCAGAATCGGAATGGGTATCAAATACTTGGTAATGGTAATGAGTTTTGGTGAAAGTATTTAACATGTTTGGTAGTAGGGTGAAATGGGAATGGTTACTAATAGTAGTGTTTGAGAATAAATAAGGGAATGAAACCTTTATTTTATTTGGGTATGGGTTTTTCAATTGATAGGGTATTCGAAACCCATAGTGGTGTTCTAGAAATCTATCAACCAAACAATAATAATCACTTTCATACTCATTCCTATGGGCAAAACTCATCAACCAAACACACCCTAACTACCTATTGCATGTCATTTTTAATAATTGGGTAGAGTAAAAACATGAAATACTATATGTAGTTATAATGGTAAATATATAGATCATATGAATAATAGTTGTTGATAATAATTGATCATAAGATGAGTAGATATATGTGGTGGTAGATGTATATCGATAGATAGTTGGGTAGGTGATATGAGTAGATAGATAAGTGAAGTTTGTATGTGATAATAATAGTGTACCAAGGACGGCCTTGTATTGTAGTCCACTGGTACCAAGTTGCTCCCCTATGTGGGGGTGATTGTGGTGACATTTGATGTAGTAGCTTGTGTATGTGGGTATCTATTCCCTTATAATAAACAATAATAGTGATTATATAGATTATATAAATGAAGTTATGTGTGATTTTGTATTTGAATTGGACTGAAAAAAAAAAAATTGTTTTCCAAATTCTTTGCTAAATTGAAAAAAAAAATGAAAAAAAAAAACACTTTTCCATATGTAAAAATAGAAAACAGTGCTAAAAATATATATTTTTATTTTCTGTTTTCATTTTTCCAAAAAAATTATTTTTTTTTCCAGAAACTATTAATGCATTAAAGATCCCATCTGCCATACTAATTAGGTGAAAGATAAAAAAAAAATGCATTGCCTCTTAGGCTATGTCCATTTCTAAAATTAGAATGCTTGCTAGATGAGTAGGTATAGTTTTTTGTTTTTTTTTTTTGTTTTTTTTTTGTTTTTTTGTTTTTTTTGTTTTTGTTTTTAATGAGGTGTTTTGCAAGAGCTTGCAATTTTTGCAAGCATTGGAATACTTATCTCAAAAGGTTGAATCCTCAACCTCAAGGACCTCATACCTCGGTCCTACAGAGCATTTAGGAGGATGTAAATTACGGTGACTCAATGATATGGTCAAATATCGGTGCGCACAAGTGATTTGTCGACTTTAAACATAATCCCCACACTGTCACTGTCGAGATTCAAACCTTAATCTCTTCTCCCAAATAATACCTACTGAACCATTGAGTTAAGCATGTGCGGCCACAAGCATGGCAAATCTAATAATTTACAACAACGGTCAATTATCACGTCAAAAAGTAAAAATATAGAATTGAAATGTACAATATAATAATGCAAATCTAAATCATATATAGAATCCAACTACATTGCAATAAAAAAGATATTTGAATAACAATGCCAAAACGCTAAGCTACCAACAAGGGGAGGGGAGGGATGAGAAAATGTAAAAATATATAAAAATTGAAATTGTTCAAATTTAAGACTTATGGTTAAATAAAGAGAGATATGTATTATCTCGTTTACACTCTTATAAATTACTTCGTGATATGTTGATTAACTATTATTTACTCTTTTTTTTTTTTAAACATACTAATTAATGAATACAAAACTCTTTTTTTTTTTTTTTTAAAACATACTAATTAATGAATACAAATCATGTAACAAAAATATGTACTTCAAAAGTACCAATTGATTTTTTTTAATTGTTAAAATAATTCACAAAAATATCACAATCAAGTATTTTCAAGGATTACATCACTATCGCTGTCGAATTATACTATACTCTCTGTGCATTTCATTTTCCAATCAAGTGCACAAAAATAAGTGACAGTAATGGGGCATAGCGTCCTGCGTCGTTTGTTTGGGCAAATTATTATTCTCTACTTCACAAGCTATTTATTAACTGGACCCAGAAATTAACGTCTACTACAGTATGGTTAGTTAATGATCACATGCATGCATATATTTTATTTAGGTCACACTTGTATAAGACCGGCACACGAATCCTTATTCATGAGATGGGTCAGGTCGGAATGGATCAATATAAAAATGTAGTACTTATATTGACAAATGTAATATTTTTATACTTTGATGTAAAAGTATTATATTTTTCATCAAAAGTATACATTTTCCTTTATAAATAATATTGACAAGTATTTGTTACTTATAAGAAAAAATGTAATACTTTTGAGGAAAAATATACTCCGTAATACGTTTATATCAAAATGTAAAAGTATTACATTTTTCTTCAAAGTATTACATTTCTCATATAAGTAATAAACATTTTATTCCTTATTAGTATTGCATTTTTCAGTATAAATATTACATTTGATCTTGACCCGACACGTCTCACAAATAAGGATTCGTGAGACGATCTCACACAAGTTTTTGTGACTTTATTTTAATCATTCACCAATCACAACGTGTCATATCATTTTTAAAAATTAAATTTAGAAATGAGCTTTGGGGTATAGCTAGTTTTTATTAGATTGGAAGACATGGGATATGTGAATTTTATATTTATTGGTTATCCTTAAAATTGATCAATGGATACCAAGTCCAGGTATTCAATCAATGTTGCTAGGCAGTCAGACTTTGTAAGTGGTCAACCCCCCGACTAGCTGTGAGGCAAGAAGCCATACTAGCGCCCTAGAAATGTTAGAAGCTCTAAACCATCCTTTTCACCCTACCCTGGGATGAGAGGGTAACCAGCCTGCCGACCAGCAGCAGGTAGTCAACCTGTCGACCATCACCCAGTCAAAAGCGCTAAGTAGTTCGGTTGGTCAATACAACTCGCTGGCAGGTCGAGAAGCAAGGAGACTGGGGGACGTCGAGCCCAAGGGCGGGAAGAGCAGTATCTCGGAGATTTTTCAAATTTGAGGACAAGATTTCCTTCTCTACTATAAGGAAAGGAATCCTATAACTTAGGAAACAAATCACAAATTCGTTTACGAAGGTTTCTAAAGGCTAAATTTGTTAATCTTTTTCTTTCCTTTCTTCAATAAATTCTCTATGTATAAATACCCCTAGGGTCATATTGTAATGGGTCACGACTACTATTGTCTAAAAATAGAGAAAGGACATCACTTTCTAGCCGAAAAGGGGAGCTCCAATACAATCTACATCTCTCTAGCGAAGAACACCATTTGTGCATGTACAAACTACTTACAATATAGTGGATTTTGACTTGGCACCGATAAAAAATGCCCGTAATTTTTACCATTCGGTTCTCACGTTGAAAATATTGTGTCTTTATTTAATTTTTTTTCACCTATCTATCTTTATCATTCATTCAATCGGTTATGTTGGCCTATCGAATGACTACCCGCGATAGTCAAACCAACATCGATGAATCCCGTTATTAGTTAATTGGATAATATAATTATATATAATTGTTATAATGGACAAATTTTAACAAATTTAATGTAATTATTACAAGATACCTTAAAAAAAAAAAAAGAATATTTGAATTTGTCAAATTTTGAGCTTGTTGTCTAAGAGGGGGTGATGGAGTAAATAGAATATAATTATGTAGTTGAATGGTAGGAGTTTAATTAACCTACAAACACATTATTTCTCATATAAGCTTTGGATGAATCCATTTAACTGGGCCAGGTGTAGTCACCTCACCGACTTCATCACCCACATATCCAGAAATGGGTGGTCGTTGCCTCGCTGGCGACTAGCAACTGCTGGTGGCCACCACTGTCGGCAGCCGTCGGCGGTGGTCAAAGTTTTGTGGAAATTAAAACGTTAATTTAAATGGATTGTTAATGACTCACAATATTCTTGGTAGTTTTTTTTTTTTTTTTTTTTTTTTTTAAGACTTCTATTTATAAAATTTATTTTTATTGTTTTTTTTTTGTGCGAATATGCTTCTTCTTATTATTATAAGAACTCTATTTTTAGTGTGTAAAAACTACATATATTTAGGCCCACAAGGCACAAGCTGGATGCCATGGACACGTGTCCACTTTGCAAGGGTCCAATATGATGTTGTTCTGTAATTTGGGAGTAACGGTGCCGTTAGTGGCACCGTTTTCCCTCACCAATTAATTTTTTTTTTATTTGTCAAAAGAATTCAGCAGCATCAAAAATTGTGAATACACTGTCAAGTAACTGTGAATATAGAGTTTTGTAGTTGTGAATATAGAGTTAAAAAATTATGAACATAGAGTTTTATAATTATGAGCATAAAGTTCTGTAATTGTAAATATAGAATTCAATAATTGTGAATATGGAGTTCTATAATTATGAATATAGAGTTGGGTAATTATGAACATAGACTTCTAGAGTTCAAAAATTATGAACATAGAGTTCTATAATTATGAACATAGAGTTTTGTAATTGTGAATATAAAGTTCAATAATTATGAATATGGAGTTCAAAAATTATGAACATAAACTTTTTTAAGACAAACGCCGTTAACAACGAAAGAAAGTAATTTTTTTTTTTTTAATTGACACGACGACACGATGTCGTTTTCCATCAAAAAGACGTTGTTTTGGAAGGTAGACACGGTTCCACTGCATAATTTGGCCGCAGTAAGCATTCTTATATTGTTGCGTTTGTCAGTTTGTGTGCGGTCCAAGTCTATGTTTTTTTTCTCTTCAATTGTGTGTTCACCCATGCTTTTGCATAATAATAATAATAATAATAATAATAATAATAGTTTTTTTTACTGAAAATTATTACATTTCATAGAGAAGTATTATTTTTTCTTTAACAAATATTAAAAATTCGCTACAAAGTATTACATTTTCACTTAAAATGTATTATTTTCACTAAAAAGTATATTTTTTTTAATGCTATTGACTCTTACAATGTAGTATCTGTTCACTCGCCCATCCCAAGCAACACACATGTAACTAAAGCCCTTCCCTTCGCACCCTGTGGCCTGTTATGATATGAAGGTTTCCATGACTAATAACTTTTGCATGTCATACAAATCATTTTCCCCTTGAAATTTACTCTCTACAAATTGATTCCACCAACAAAATAACACTCCGCAGCATTCACAACACAGTTAACCACTCAGTAATTCACTGCATCTTTATTGAATGACCAATGTAACTAATATAAACAAAAATGGAAGAAAAAGACAGGGAAGCTAAAATATCACATAGAAAAAAACTCAGAGTTTGTATGTGTGGAATTAAAGCATTGGCGGAGAAAATGGACCAACGGAGATTTAAGTATAAGTTACACTTGACAAACAGAGTTAAACGTGAGTACTAATAATTGACAACACGAAGGCTCACTTCTTTGTATCTGTTGCTACAACTTCCATTGATGTCCTAACTCACCCCATACACAGATTCTCTCTACCTTATACCCAACAAGAAGGAGGAGAGCAATGATTGTCCCGAGGTAAAAGGCATGCTGAAAACTAGTCTCTACTATATTGTGCTGCACATTCAATGTGAAAATTATCGAGGTGCCTAAGATCCAACTGGGGCAATGCCTTTACTTTTGGCTGCGGCGGTGGCAGCGGCAGCGGCGGCTGCCGCTGCGGCAGCCGCAGCAGAAGCGGCTGGACTAGGAGTCGGGGGTGGGGGCGGGGCTTGATTTGATTTTGAAGTGTTCTGGACGGTGTCGGGGAACAGCTGTTGCTGTTGGTGGGTTTGTTGAGAATTAACCTGTGCGAGTAGAACCTTTATCTGGCTACCCGTGAGTGTCTCGTGCTCGAGCAATGCATTGGCGAGAGCGTGGAGTTCTTTGTTGTGTGTGGTGAGGATGGTCTTGGCATTGTTATAAGCCTTGTCCAAAAATTCTCTTACTTCTTTCTCGATGAGGAGCCTCGTCTCGGTGCTCATGCTCTTCCCATTATCGTCGTAGTTGTGTGTGACAACGCCAACTTCTTTGCTCATACCGTACTTCGTTACCATAGCTCGGGCAAGATTTGTAGCCTTCTGGAGATCGCTAGACGCACCGGACGTTACCTCATTTTCTCCAAAAATGAGCTCTTCCGCAACTCGCCCACCCATAGCAACGTCGAGCCGAGCAAGCATCTGCTTACGGGAAACGCTCGTTTCATCTTTCTCAGGCAACTGAGAAACCATGCCAAGAGCCATGCCTCGAGGAACAATGGTTGCTTTGTGAACTGGAAGAGCTCCATCAGTATGAATAGCCACTAGAGCATGTCCACCCTCGTGGAAAGCTGTAAGTCTTCTCGACTCGTCAGATATAACAGCGGATTTGCGCTCACTTCCCATCATGATCTTGTCCTTGGCATGCTCTAGATCAGCCATGGTTACTGCTTTGGCACCGTCCATTGCAGCCTTGAGAGCAGCAATATTTACCAAATTAGCAAGGTCAGCACCAGAAAATCCGGGAGTTCCTCTTGCTATGATCATAAGATCAACGTCATCTGCCTTCAGAACCTGTCAAATAGCAATAATTTGGATAAACAACTAAAACAAATGGCGAGCAGTAACAGTTGTTGATGTATAAGTTCAGTACTGAGAATAAAAAGGCAAAAAATAAGGTTCAGAAGCTTTCAGCTGCAGCTACCATACTACCCTAATACCATTAGGACCTCATTTGTTATATAATTTATAAACAAGGCAAAGCAATTTGAAAGACAAAAAGGGGGTCATAATACGGGTCACTCTGTAAAAACAAACTGGAAACGGTTATAAGTAAGAGAAGATAATGATAGATATGTAAGTAGATAAAAGTAAGGGGGTAGGTAGAGGTAGGAGTAGGTGGGTAAGGATTATAGTTTCCTTTTGGAGAACAAAATATAGTGTTTTATATTTTTTTTGGGAAAATGGAGAACTGTTATCCAGCTTTCAAATGGAAAACTGTGCAAGTAAATATGTTTTTGTTTTCCATTCTCCAATTTTCTGAAAAATTCTCCAGTAAGTAAATGGTCCCTTAATTTCAAGTCATTTCATGTAAAAGGAATACCTTTGACATGTGGGATTCCAAGATCTGCCTCCGTCCCTCAACATCAGGATTCGGGACAACAATGTGACGATCAAACCGGCCAGGTCTCACCAGGGCCTTATCCAATGATTCTGGGAAATTAGTGGCAGCAATCACAATGATTCCTTCATTTTGCTTGAAGCCATCCAGTTCAACTAGCAACTGATTCAAAGTCATCTTCATGTATTGCTGGTCCTTCGGGTTACGGCTTCCACCAATGGCATCAATCTCATCAATAAATATAATACAAGGAGACCTTTTCTTAGCAGCAGAGAAAAGATCTCTCACTCTCCGAGCTCCAACACCAACAAACATTTCTTCAAACTCACTGCCACTACACGAAAAGAAGGGAACACCAGCCTCTCCTGCTATGGCCCTAGCCAGCATAGTCTTGCCAGTACCAGGTGGACCAACAAGCAAAACACCCTTTGGGAGCTTGCCACCAAGACGGGTGAACCGCTGTAACAATAAAACTCAGATCGTTAGAAGCATTTTTTTAAACAGAAAAAAAAAAAAAAAAAAAAAAAAAAAAAAGTGTTTTCTCATTTTCAACTCCATCGCACTCATTAGAACCATAAGCCTACATAGAGATCATACAAGCATTATGGATCTGAATCCCTAATAACAGTATTTTGGAAGCGGAAACAGGACCAGACATCCCATCTTTCTCTGTAAGGCTTTTGGCTACATGACAGGGTAGTGTCCTATAAAGGGGTTTGTAAGAGATGGAAGTGCTAAAACATAAGAAACGGGTACATTGTCTCTAGATATCTTAACAGTCAAAGATAGCAAACCTTGGGATCTCGAAGATAGTGGACTATTTCTTCCAGCTCAGCTTTTGCTTCATCAACACCCTTTACATCACAAAATTTTGTATTGGATTCCATGCTGGGTTGGACTTCTTCGTTCAGACCAAGTCCTGTTGCAGTCAAGTAGTAAACAGTATCAAGAGTAAGCAAGCTTCTACTTACTAAATGTGTTTGGACCTAAGTATTAAAGAGTCAGCAGAATTTGCAGAATACATGTACCTTTACTGATTCCCCTGTCTTCAATCAGAGCCCCAAGACCAGAAATTGCGAGGAAAGCCAAGCCAAGAGCACGGAATGTACGCCACAACTGTTCCTTGAAATGGCCACCTTCAACAGCCACCATATGTATTGGAGCATTAGGAGTACCAAGAACACTCTCTTTTGTATTTTTGCCCGCATTCCTAAAAGCTGATAGAGCTCCCAAACTACCCAAACCTTCTTCCTCCACATGAGGAGTAGCAGCACCAGAAATCCCTGAGAAAACTCAGGTAAGCATGACCTTAAAGTAAAATAGAAATTACAAAAGGAACAAATTCTCAATGGAGTTAGACATGCAAGTAGTAATAACTACTAAATAATCAGATAAGTTCTCCAAGATTATCAATTTATCATCATTGTAAAATGACACTCCGTATATGGTTTTCTTTCCAGTGCTAACCTCTCTGCAATGTCCTCAGCAGCTCACTTTCATCCAGCCTATCAACCTTGACCAGTGCCTTAACATACTCCGAAAGTGCTTGTGGGTTAGAATGTAATGATGGCTGACTTTCAAACAATCGTATGACTGCCTCAGGATCATGTCGATTATAAAGTTCCTTGAGATATGCAGCTTCACTCACTTCCTCTGTTTCACGTACTCTTCGGGCTAGACTGCCCACGTAATTTGATTTAAACCTTTGCTGAGCCCTTACAAGTCCAGGCACCACTGCATAGAAAACGATGATAGCATGATAGGAGGAGCAGCAGATGTCAAATGAATGAATGAATGTTCCATATTAGAGAGTCGCAATAATTACAAAAATGCAACACAAAGTATCCATGACATCTCAATGATATGATTCAAGATACATTTAAGCCACAATTTAGCCACAGGTGAGCTTTAGGAACTAAAATGTTTTTTCCTCAATATGCAAAAGGCATATCTATGTGGACAAATAACATCCAATGATTTCAACCATCTTTTCCATAAAACACCTCCAAGGACCTTCTGAATCCTTTTCTTTCCATTAACCAGAAAATGAATTATGATAATAATGGGGAAAAGTGATAAACAATTATAAAACTAGAGTTCTTAACAAAGATCATAGAGGCATCATGTGATGGTAGCAAAAAAATTCTCCTTGCGGATTGTGTTCTTCCTTTTGCAACAAGTCAAATTGTAGTACAACGAATATATGAAAATGAATAGAATACACACACAAACAGACACACTCATATACATAAATGATAATGGAAAAGAAAAAAAAAACTTTTTATGGATTTTTATTCTTCCTTTTCTAAAAAGAAAATTGCAGTACAATAATAAATGGAAATGAATAGAAAAATTATTGCAGGACATGGTGCAAACATGCTAGCTAAAGGCAAAACATACTAAGTAGCAAGTTCAGTGCTACTACATTCCAGATGGTTAACTTAGAAACACAATACCTCCATCTCTTGAAATCTTTGGTGAAGTCCTATAAGTTCTAGTGAGCAAATATCCAAGTTGTCTCACTTGAGATTGCTGCTTTTCAACCTGAAACAATAAAACATAAAATATACTATCTAACTAAACAAATGAAAACATAATTGAATATTGCAGTCAATCAACTGCAATGGAAAATCCAAAAATCCCCAAAACAGAACCAACCCCAATCTTAATGCTATGGCAACTAGACATTCCCACTAGTACAGTTCGCATAACAAATCATAAAACCCATACCCGCCAGAGCTCCAATTTACCTAGGAAAAGCTCAATCTTTTATAAATCAATAAGACTAAGACACCCCTGAAATTAGGGTTTCTCTAACCATGCACAGTACGAAGTAACAAATCATCAAATAAATATAAAAAAAGTATTAAAGGGCGCATTTTTAACATCAAATACATTGAATTAAAACTAACCTGAGTGAGAAGGCGCCTTAAAGCCATCTCTTTTTGTCAAGAGAGACCGATCTTTTCCTTCTTCACCCAAAACTCCTCCGTTTCGTTCTTCCTCTTCGGCTATCTGTTATATAAAGCTATTTATATCTTTTCAGATTCTTTTAGCTTTGTGGATGATCGTGAATGGAGAAGAGAACGAAAGCGAGGCAGAGAGAGAAACACAGAGGACTCACAACTACGAATTCGACGGATTTGTTTTCCAGGAAAAAAGATCAATAAATAATTTAATTAAATTAATAAAAATATTGGGTAATATCTCTGGCTGTGAAACAAAAAAATCTAAAACTATTAAATAAAGACCTAATAAAGTCTTACAAAATTCCAAAATTGGCATGATAAGATATTATAATAATTTTGTTTTCTAGAAATCTCATTTTAACCAAAACATTATTTTCAAAACATTAACATTTAACAAGATGTTTATTTTCTATTGAGTTCTACTACATGTACTTCTTAATTTTACTTTTTAAATTTTACTCAATGATGTGACAAATTTTGATAAGTTGTTTTTTTTTTTTTTTTTCATGTGAGTCTCAATACAACTATACAAGTGTCTACATCAATGTTGTTGTGTGTGGGAGTACAAAATGGGGGTACATGTAGCATTTTCATTTTCTATGAACTTGTGGTCAAGTGACATGAAGTGACTTTTCAAAATGAGAAGTCATGAATTTGATCTTCAGTGGAAGCGATATTAACTCTTCAGTAGGGAGAAAGTATATACGAACAGAGTAGTACTCAAAAAAAAAAAAAAAAAAGTTAATCCATCAAGTACCTTGTGAGGTAATGATACCATTGTTACTTTCCATAATGAAAGTATCAAGTTCGATTTCATCTCAGTTGGCATAATTTGTGGAACGTTATGTTGTACAACCGTGTGCACCATGTACCATGCATGGTGCACACAGTTGCACAACATAATTTGTTGAATAGTAAAATTTTATAATAAATACGCAGTGTTTTTTAAAAGAGTACATTCTCCTCCTAATATGAGTTATGTCATGGACCATGGTCCATCTTCCAATGTGTAAATTGTGTATTTTAAAATTGTGAACTTCTAGAATATAAATTATGTTTCTAAATCAAAACACATAATAGCTATAGAAGGAACTTGTGACTACAATACAGGGTCACCAAATCTTAATCTGTTAATATTGTGTGACTGTAATCTGCAATATTTGAAAGAGACTTGTGGATACAAACAAGGTAATTAGGTAATCAATTACATATTTACAAATTATGAACATTTAGACACGAGTCCACCTTGCAAGGTGGACCCAGACCCATGGAATAATTTGCGTCCTAATATTTACCACGTTAAGTGACATTTGTTGATTCCTTTTATATTTCATTAATAATTAATTTTTATTTTAACTCATGGTGTCATTAACCCATTCATAAGTAACCAATAAATATAAGGAATTTTATTATCAATTAATCATTACTATGAAAATTTATGAAAGGAAAATAACATTATTCTTTTTAGAATAATGATCTAATGAAAGAGGAAATAAGCTAATAAATAATTTTATTTTTAACCTATCTTTTATACACACTCACACACCAGCCTTTATATGTGCAATGGGCGAAAGTAAGTGTCCAACATTATTATTTAATATTAAATTATAATTATATTTAAATATTTTAAGAAATAATAATAATAATAATAAATGAATAAAAACCAAAAGTTGTAAAATCCATATTATATTGGAATGGTTAATTATTATCATAATGCTTTTATTTATACTAGTAATTCACCCGCGCGATGCACGGCAAAAAAAATTATGTTATTATAAATATAAATAAAAAATAGAAAAACTAAAATATTTTAAATTATTTAATATAATAATATTTTTGAGCTTCCATTGGTCAAGTATTTATTATTTTTATAGAATACAAAATTACAATTAAAATTAAAATTAATATTAAAATTATAATTTTGTATGGTTAATATAATCTCTAATTATGTGCATATTCAAATAAACTTATAGAGAGAAGTTACATAATTACATTGATTTATTCTTAATTGTATTTCATCTGTATTATAATTTTCACAATACGAATACTAAGATAATTACATTTGGAAAGCAAATTTCAAATTTTGTATGTGTAAATTTAAACTCTAATTGAACACATTTTTTATATGATTATATAATATATAGCTATTTTATTTTTCAAAAGTATATTTTTATATGATTATATAATATATATAGCTATTTTATTTTTTAAATGTTGTGCTTTTTTTATTTTTTATTTATTTTTTATAATAAAGGATGTTGTGGCATTAATTGTAACATTAATTATTTTACAAACCATATTGCTTTATTATATAAAAGATTGAGAAAATTCTATTTATATTGAAAAAAATGATAATTAAAAAAATGTTGAGTTGCATATAACAAAACTATAAAGACAATTGGGGTAAAATCATTAAAAAAAAAAGTTAATTTATTGTCCCTATATTATATATGATAATTATAAAGATGCATTATCATTTTTAATTTATTTAGTAATCAATGTTAGAATTTATTAAAGAGTTAATCAACCATTTGGTCCCTCAATTATTGCTAAACTGTGAATGTTGTACTCTAATTCCTTAATCATCGATTTAGTCCCCGAAAATAATTCTTTTTAGTCATTTTAGTCCCGCCGTCAGTTTTTCTGCAACACTCCGGTTAGACCTCCGATTTACCAGGGTCAATTTTGTCATTCCATTTGTTCATTCACTTCGTTCAACAGGGGGTTATTTAGTAGACGTCGTTCAGCAGAGGGGGAATTTCACAACCCAACCAAAATCTGAGCAAACTCGCAGGGAAGAGGTAATGTCTTGCAACCAAAGTTCTTCATCGAAATTTATGGCGGAGGTGCGATGTAGGTGCGGATTTTTGGCTCCAATGAAGATGTCATGGAGTTATGCTAACCCAGGGAAGAGATATAGGGCATGTGGTAAGTGTAAAATTTGCGAGGTTAAATCTTGTTAAATAATTCAAATTTTTGAATGGTGTATGGTTAGGGAAATGACAGCTGCCGGTATTTTGAATGGATGGATTATGATGTCTCCGAAAGAGTTACAAATGTGTTTAGAGGTTTGTTGAAGAGGGCAAATAAGTATGAGCATGAAATTAAAAAGCTGCACTTTACAATTGAGAAAAAGGAGCATGAAATTAAGAAGAAGACTTGGGAGTCGAATTTGAAGTTTTTGTATGAATTTGGATTTGGTGTTGTATTTGCAGTGCTTGTTATGAGTATTTGGATGAGAAGTGGTGATCCAAGTAGGTTTAGTTTATTGCAGCTCAAGTAGGTTTAGTTTATGTTAGTCCAGAAGTGGTTAACCAAGTGAATGATGTAATGAACTCAATTTGTGGTATTTTATTTTCAGTAGTTGAATGGTGTAATGAATTCATAATGTAGTATTTTAGTTCCAGTTTACAGTGAGCATTTTGTAGTTTCCAGTGAGCATTTTGTAGTTTACAGTGAGCATTTTCCAGACCATTACACACTGCCCAGTTTATTTCTAGTGTAATATTCAACCATTCCAGTGAATCAGTGAGCATACCATACCAGACCATTACTACTTTCCTTATGCATAATACACGCAATGCACTAAATAGCAACAAAGCATTATAGAAAAAGTAAACAAACTTCATTTACTTGAATATAGTTTACACAATGCACAAACTTCATTTGAACACCGCCTAGACTTTGCACAATAGTGGCTAGCATTACAAAATATAAACAAACATAACATTAACACCAAATACAAAATAGAGTTTGCACATAATCTGACTACCATTACAAAAAGCAGTTTGCATTTCACTTAACAGATTCACATAACAGAATCTTTACAAAATAGACTTTTTATGGTGCCAATATCTTCACTTTTTCTTCATGTTTTTAAGGCCTCCAACAGTTACATATTTCTTCCTTCTAGTAGTAATCACATGCTCAACAGCAGTGGTGGATGAGATGTGTGATGAGATAAAGTTTGAGATGGTTGGGATCACATTGCTTCCTTCTTCAAGTGGTTGTGATGGTTGGGATGACATTAATTCCTGACAATATGAGCAAAAAATATTAATAAACAACAATTTATATTAAAGATTTATGTCCAAGTGTACTTACCATTTCATTTAGCGGAAATTCTGGGACTTGTGTCTCAACAACCACATCTTGGAATTTCTCTTGTTGCTCATGCTCATCAGCTTCCTGCTGCTCTTCATTGTCTTCAACTGCCACTGGTTCTTGTCCCTTCAAGGAATAAATACATGAGTATGGGAAAACTATTAATAGACAGTTAAGAAAAACAATTAAGCATTACCTGTTTGCCTTTAGCCTTGCAAGTTGCCCTATTATGACCACTGATGCCACACACATGACACTTTTTAACTTCATCTTTTTTTGTAGCTTTTGTTTGATTTGACTTTTCAACAATTGGGTCTATCTTTAATAAGAACCAGTACACTTGGAATCCAATAAGGGTCTATAGTTGGCTCATCACAAGGCCCATAACTACATCCTTAAAGAATCATTGGTGGAAGAAACAAGAAGGCCCAATAATAATTCCATTCGATAGAGGAAAGTATTATAGTGGCCCATTTCAAGTGATATCATGGATCGAAGACAATGCTTACAAGATTCGAGGTCGAATCATTTTCAAGAAGGGGAGGATGATGTGGCCCAACATAAAGAAGATCCATCAAGAGTACCAATTGGGCCAATCACAAGGCCCAAGTCCAAACGATTAAGACAACTCTTCATTGGTGATATTCAAAGATGGTGGAAATCCAAGTCAAGCCCATTTGCAAAAGATGAAGTAGAATTCAAGGCTTTTTATAATTGTTTAAGTGCTGATTTTGGTGATTAAATTAGGCCCAAATCAGCCCTATTATTTTTGGTCATCATTAATTTAAATTGTTTGGCATAAAAGAGAAAACACTAGTTGTATTTAGCAAGGATTCCTTAAATCCTTTTCTAAATAAAACTCTATTTACTTGTTTTCTAGATTAGGTTTATTACTCTTTTTCCCATTGTATTTAGAATTATAATGCTGCCCCTATACCTATAAATAGGGCACATCCATATCAGTTTCGGGGAGGCTTGAATTCAATAAAATTCTTAAGTTTTTCTTTACACTTGTGTAAGAAACCTTATGGCTAATTGTGGACTCAATTAGTGGTTAGTCGTGGACTCGACTAGCAAATTGATTTGTGGACTCAAATCAATCTTCCTTTCTTCAACCTTAGATTTAGGTTCGTGGACTCGTTCTTGAATCGAAGGAAACTAGATCCGACTCTAGTTGATTGAAGATTGCATCATCGAGGTACTTGAAGCTACAATGGGATTCTTCCAAGTCTTTGAGGATTCGAGACAAAGGGTTTCTCGTGAGGGTTAAGGTATTTCGATCCATCTCTATCTTTACACTGAGAGCAATCTTGGGACAATAATCCATCTTTATTTGAACCTTGGACTAGGTTCATATCAATCTTTCTCTTCTTTTTTGGTCTCCTTGGTTGTGCCTTATATTTTGGTGGGATTGGAGGTGGTAGATTAGTTTTGGGCCATAATTCTGGAGCTCGGATAGGCAAGATTGCAGGACCATATGCTCTCATGTAGTACTCCACTGTAAAACATGCATGGACATAATCTTCTGGATGATCACCTTGTTTCCTTATAGCTGCAATGGCATGTGTACAAGGGATGCCAGTGAGGTCCCATCTTCTGCAACTACACTGCCTAACACTTAGATCAACCTTGAAAGGCTTGAAGTTGTCATCATCCACTTGATAAATTTCACCAACTGCTTTATATGCATTGAATCTGGCACACATATCTTTCCCTTCTTCAATGATTTTCATAATTTTTGGGCACACCTTGAATGGATGAGAACTCATTCTGTCCCTATTCTTTTGCATCCTAGTCATCAAATACAACCTTATCTTTTCAACCATGGTTTGGATTGGCTTATTCCTGAAATTTAAAATGCAACTGTTCCAGACTTCACACACATTATTTAGAAGCATATCTGATTTTAGGAATGTGCTGAAAAAGGCCCTACAGTAGTGTTTTGGATCCCTTGCACTTAGCCAATCAAAAGCTTTGGGATTCTGTAATTTAAGCTCCTCCATTTTAGCATGAAACTCAGCCTTAGTAGTAGCCTTACACACTGCCCAGAATTGCATTTTCAGTAGGTGACCTGTAAAATCATCCTTCAAAAAATTGGCATGTAGATGCCTAGCATAAAACCTATGCTCAAGCCCTGGAAATAATTCCTCCACAACAGGTATTAAACTCTTTTGTTTATCAGAAATGATTGTCCAAGCACCAGGATTATAACTGAGATTTAAGTCACTGTCCAATAACCCTAAAAACCAAGACCATGTTTCCTTCAACCCACCCTCCACAACAGCAAATGCCACTGGGAAAATGCTATTATCACCATCTACACCTATAGCACTGAGTAGTTGCCCTCCTTTTTGAGGACCCTTTAGGTGGCAGCCATCAAGCCCAATAATAGGTCTACACCCTCTCACAAATCCTTCCTTGCATGCTCCAAAGCAAATGTAAAGCCTTACAAACCTAGGCCTTCCATTCACCATAAATTGACTGTCTAACTTCATTTTGACAGTGGTTCCAGGATTACTTCTTTTCAGCTCTTCACAATAATCATTCAATAACTTGAACTGTTCTGAGTCCTGTCCATCCAATTGCTTTAAAGCTTTCTTTTTTGCCAAATAGGCTTGGTTTCTAGTTAGCTAGCAGTTAAACTTAAACTTCACATGCTCCTGAAATGGTCCTCTACCCCATTCTGCATTCACCCTGAAATCATCCTTAAAACATTTTGCTAGAAATCCAGAAGTTACAACCTTGTTTTCATCTTGATTCCCACAGGTGTGGACAGAGTTGTAATTCTTGATAGTAAATGGAGGAGATGGATTGCTTTTTGAAGCAAAAATAGACCACTTGCAAATTTTATTGTGTCTACACACTACCCTAACTCTTCTACCCTCATTCTTCTTGAACATCACATCTTTTTGCCTCACACTTTCATGGTACTGAACTGCCCACTTGAATTGTTTAGAACAAGTAAACACCATTCTAATCACAAATTTAAACCCTTCCTTTTTAAGCAGTCTCTCTTCAAACACATTTAGTGGCCCAACAACTTGGCCATCTGAAACCGAATCACACAAACTTCTTAGTACTTGTTCAGACAAATTACACTCAATCTCCACAAAATCATCTATCCCCTTTGGTTGTGAACTATTAGCAGTGTCCTTAAGATTGTTTACATCATCTGGAAACACATTAGGTCCTCCTTCATCACCTCCTTCAGATTCATCACCTCCTTCAAATTCATCATCTCCTTCATCAGAATCACCTTCTTCATCATGCAATAAGACATCATCTCCTAATTCCCTAGAGATTTCTACATCATAGTCCCATTGATTTTCATGCAAATGCTCTACATATATGTCCACCTCTTTGTTCACTGGAATTTCAGTAATCAACCCTAGGATATCAGCATCAATATTTATCCTTAAAACTGTAGGTTTTCTTTTGTTCACAACCTTATACCAAAACTGCACTTTTTTGTCACAAAACCTAAGCATTCTGACCATCCTTCTCAAATCTTCAATACTACCTTCATCACAGTTAAAATGGTCAAAGTACTCCACTATCCCATTTTCATAACTAATCTTAGGTTTCAATACAAAATCCCCACCAACATGCAATTTTATTGTAAAAACAGATTCTTCCTCACCATCATCTATTTCAAATAAAGATATAATAATCAAGAAAAGTTAAAAAAAAAAAAAAAAAAAAAAGACATACATAAACATTACAGACAAAAAAGCAAGTACATGGTCCCCATTGTTAAACAAAGTGCTCCTGTAAAGGCATCACTGTCTACCAGCACATGGTCCCCACCTCCAAAATATGTATATACAAAGCAAACAATAATCACACCAAAAGCTCAAAACCGGGTCCCCCCAAACAACAATCATAAACAAACATTAATGCACTGGTGGACCTAAGAGCAGTAAATGCAATATGAATGACCGAATCAAAATACCTCAAACCTAAAAGGAATAAAGTAATCAACTAAAATCAAAGCAACAACACCAACTACAAGTACCAAATGTACCAAATAACAAAATTCCTCATGTAAAGGTTGTATGTCTACAAAAAACCTAATCTTCCAAAAAAAAAAAAAAAAAAAAAACCTAAGTTCGAAAACTCGTCATGGTGTTGCTCCAATGCCTTCGAATTTGCTCCAATTCCTGCGATTTTGCTATGATTTGGTAGATTTTGGTTGGATTTTGCTCGGATTTGGTAGATTTTGCTCCCACTCTCTTGAAGGACAGTCTAATTCCCTCTACTGTACGAAGTGTAATAACCCCCATGTTGAACGAAGTGAATAAACAAATGAAATGACAAAATTGACCCTGTTAAATCGGAGGTCTAACCGGAATGTTGCCGGAAAACGGAAGGAGGGACTAAAATGACTAAAAAGAATTATTTTCGGGGACTAAATCGATGATTAGGGAATTAGAGGACAACATTCACAGTTTGGCAATAATTGAGGGACCAAATCGTTGATTAACTCATTTATTAAATAGTGTAAGACTATCTTTATCCCAGGCTCCCTGCAATATTATCTCACTTTCAAAAGTGAATCTCACTTTCACATCATCAAATTTATAATTTTTTTTAATATTTTCTCTACATTCATACAATATTTTCTCACTTTCAAAAGTGATCTCACTTGTATTTTATATTATCTAAAAACATAATAAGTGTGAATGAAAGTTATACCCCTTATTTATGTCCGTTTTTTCCGTTAAATTTTTTTGTACATTATGCTATAAAGGTTATACATTAAAGTATTTTGGACAAACATATCGCTACCGTTATAACTTCTGTTATCTTTTCCACTATTGTTACCATGCACATGCATCTACCATATATTTTCTTATCTTCTTCATTAATAATAATATATACACATTAAATATTTGAGTTATATGTTAATTATTTCATAAATATAAATATCAAATTTATGAAAAGGATTTACATTATTATTATTATTATTATTATTTAGAATAATTTAAATATCTAAAATCTAAATAAATTTAAAATTTTAATATAATGTATTAATATTGGGCACCTATTTTTTGCGCATCGCGCATAAAAAATACTAGTAAATATAATAAAAAGCAAACTCAAAGCTCATACAACAAAAGCTTACTTAAATCTATCTCAAGTTTAGCCCTAGCAACACTAGGCTGGGCACAACATATGGTGAAAGCATCAAAGAGTAAATAACCTCCCAATCAACAAGTAAGACATGCTCTAAACTCAACACCCAAAAGGTGACACAGGAACCTAGGTAATAAGATCCAAATTTTAGTAATGGATGACTCTTTTTATATTTTCCAAGTCTTAAAACCATCTAGAGAACCTTAGAGCATGCACACTTGTGTATATTGTGGGGAGATTTCAGCATTAATTCTTCCCTACATGAGATAATAACTAGTGTGGAGGGGAGATAATTGAAAAAGAATCCTCCTGCAAATGTGAGGATATTGTCAAAAAAAAAAAAAAAAAAAAAAAAAAGAGAAAGAATAAGAAGTAAGGCTGTGCGCGTTCGCGCACAGCCTCGGGCAAAAGCCGGGCGCGTCAGGCGCGCCTGACGCGTCTGATTACTTTTTTTTTTTTAATTTTTTTTGTTTTGTTTTGTTTTTTTTTTTCTCTCATCTCCCACACTCTCTTTCCTAATCACTCTTACATTATCTCCCCATTCTCCCCAACCAATGTGGATGCTCTTACCATCTTATCATCAATTACGGAGTATGAATTACCCTCACCATATTATAGTCATATTCTTGAATAAACCTCACCAACAAAAGGATCATGTTAATGTTCTATTCATTGACAATAATATGTCAATACTTTATGTCATATGTGTAGGAAGATGGATAAGATTTTAAGATGGTTAACTAAATAATTTTATGAAAAAAGAATTATTTATGAAAAAAATATAACAATCACAAGCAAAAGGTTTTGTGTTCTTAATACGAGTCGAACGAAACACTCGACCCTTAAAACATTATTTGCAACTTATTTTCAATGTGTAAAATCATCTGCTCAACCACAACTTATATAGGAGTTGATGAATTAGCTCGCAAGGCGTCAAGCCTTTTAAAGCTCATTTTGAGATTTGATTTGCACCCCCTCTGCGCACGAGAGAGCGCCTCTATGCTATACAATTCAATGTGCCTTAAAAAGGCTCTTGTATATATAGTGGTGCAAACCCAGCCACTTTCCAAACCAATGTGGACAAATGCTACTTTAAAGCCTTTCCACCTTCATTTTTCCAACTCAAATGAGTTTACTTTGAGAATTATTTTCTCATTCACCCATTATCCGTTTTGAACGTACAATATATCAATCTCTTCGTCTCATTACGAAGAACCTAAATCCACTTTGACCCGTTCTAAATTAGAAGTGGACCATACACATATTTGTACCACAAAATAGTCACTTAAAATTTCATTTTATACTATTTTTCCAACAATATGATCATGTAAAAATGTGTTAAATTAATATTGGTGGGCAAATAGAATACTAACAAAAAGATTACTTGTACTCAAATTGGTCAAAGTTATTACAACCTTAATAGATTTTTTTTTTTAAAAAAAAGGAAAATTGCATCTTTGATCCCTGAGTTATACCTAAGTTCCGACTCAGTCTCTAAGTTATGACTGTATCCACTTTTAGCCCCTCAGTTATAAACGAAGTGGCGCATTTAGTCCCCGATCGTTAAAATTGATGGAAAAATTTAAAAAAATATTTAAAATTTAAGGGGTAAAGTAGGACATTCACATTTTATTCTCCTTCTTATATCAAAACCACTATCACAACATTATTTTTCACTTCTTAGCCTCTTATTTCAAGATTGTTCAATTTTAAAAGCATTTAAATAACTTTAGTATAACATGTTAGGAACCTAGCTCTCGTATAACAAACTTAAGACTTAGCACAAACAAAGAAACAGTTGATCATTGTCTTCAAACGTGCGAAACACACTATCCTATAAATTTTCAATTTTCTTTACTAAGTAACAAACGTAATCAAACCAGAACTTTTGAGAAAATGATCTCAAATTTCTCAAGTTGCTTTTATGAGAAATTCACCAACGGAATAACTTGATATTTTTAGTATGTACATTTTTTTTTCATATGCACTAGTTAAGTCAATAATCGTTTTTAGAAGTTACAAAAGTTTTTAGAATTTTCATAACTGAGTCTTAGGTTCCTCATTCATTACTCTGTTTTTAAGAAGACATAGAAGGTGATTCCAGAGCCCCCCCCAGTATTAGGTTATTCCCGAGTTCTCAGGAATAGCCTAAAGTTTTTATTTCCTATTTTACCCCCAATTAAATTTATTTCATATTTCACCACCACCACCATTGCCACCGTCGTCGCCGCCACCACCACCGTCGTCGCCGCCACCACCACCGTCATCGCCACCACCACCACCATCGCTGCCGCCGCCACCACCACCACCGTCGCCACCACCACCACCACCACCATCGCCGCCGCCGCCACCACCACCACCCCAGTAGCACTACCGCCACCGCCAAAACTGTCGCCGCGGCCACCACCACCATCGCCGCCACCGCCACCGCCGCCGCCACCAACGCCAATACCACCACCATCATATATTTTTATAATGGTATTTATGTCTTTTAAAACATATTTGATTTCTATTCCTTAAATCAACCAAACATTGTAATATAATTCCTAAAGTCTATTCCTTCTGCGAACCAAACAATAGAATACAATTCCTATTCTATTCTTTGCCTATTCCATTCCTTATGGAATAGCATTCCTATTACCTCAAAATTCATTCCGTGAACCAAACGTGCTGTAAGTATTTTTGCTCAGCACCATGGTACAGTTGAAGAAGGCCAACTCAGCAAAGCAAGGTTAGTTATGTCATGGATCGGGGTCTACCTTGCAAGGTGGATCAGGACTATATTCTCAATTTTTGAACTTTATATTCACAATTTTAGAACGGCATATTCACAATCAATATTGAAAACAACTCAGCGAGTAAATATTCAGTTCTTTAATTGTGAATTTAGAGTTAAAAAATTGTGAATATAGAGTTCTAAATTATGAATATGGAGTTCAAAAATTATGAATATAGAGTTATGCAATTATGAATATTGAGTTCTGTAATTTTGTGTATTGCGATCTAAAATTATAAATATTCAATTCTAATATTATGAATATAGAGTTCAAAAATTGTGAACACAACCCGGATTCACGCTGGTCCACAACATAATTTGCCAGAAAGTGGCCGGTGATAGGATTTGGCCGTTGTTATGCTAGATAATGAAGAGATATACATTTGCTTAAGTAATTTAATTTCATTTTCACAATATTTTAAAATTAATAAAAGTTTGTAAGACAACTTCACATAAACATGCATGTCCTAAATCCTAATTGGGGTGGACCCACTTTTTTTTTTTTTTTTTGAATACTACTAACTCTATTACATCGTAGTATCTGTCCTACTGAAACACAAAAAGCTAATAATAGCTCCACTGAGGCTCGAACTCACAACCTTCCAAATAGAAGTCCAACTTAGGTACCATTGGACCACATAGTCCTGGTGGGTAGACCCACTTAATTAGTTTGAGTATTGTAATTTGTAAACACTGTTTCGATTAAATATGTCACACACAGTTTTGTTATTACAGCTTATTTATGATGTGTAATTATCGAATTATTATACAAAAACATTATTTATTGAATTAATATTAGGAGTTTTTTCCACTTTTGGTCCCTCGACTTCACATGTGGTGACAAATGGGATTCACGACTTTTATTCCGGACATAATAGGTGCTCAACTTCAATTTTTTTTCCACATTTGGTCCTATCCGGCCAAGAACCCGGCCAACCCACCGGAATTAGACCCAACCCTTATTATGGCAAGGGTATTCTAGTCATTTCTAACCCATGAATATTGATTAAATAAAAGATTTATTCCGTATTTACACCTCATTTCTCGTCTATCTCTGTTCGAAGCTAAGTGTGCGAAGAAGGAAGAACAAAAACCCATGACTGTAAAATCGTTCGTTGAAGCTGTAAAATCGTTCAGCGCGAAACACAAAAACACAAGCTGTAAAATCGTTCGTTGAAGCGGCGGATATGGCTTCTCATCATCGAAGCTGTTCTTCATCGGATTGGGCATCACATGGTAAGTACACTGGCAAAAAGTTAAATTAGTTGCTTTTTTTGGAATGTTGAGGATGCTTTTATGCAGTTAGGGGAGCATATTGATAAAGTTGAATACTTTAGTATATATTAGGGTTTCATTGGGACCCATGACTGTATATATTTTAGGGTTTAGCTTGGACCCATATCTGTATAAATTAGGGTTTAGTTGGGACCCAGTTCGACCATTTGGGGACCATTTTTACTTTTTCATTTGTTTATTTCATCTGCAAATGTGAATACCATTTCTTATACACTTTATGTATATTCTGTGGGGACCATTTTTGTTGTTTTACCACTTGCATTTGTGATATCACTGCTCCGAATTTGTGTATGAATTTGATTTGATTTTGTATTGTAAATATTTGTCTTTGAAGGTGAAAGTGTTGAATATGACAGTGACACTGAGGGCAGTGAGTATAATGAACTAAGTGCTGATGATGACAATGTTCAAAATAAGGATGACATAGAGTTTGATGAACATATAGATTATGGAGTTGAAGATAGTGGTTTAATAAATAACTTAGAAAACGAGGTGGGCAGTAAGGCTTTGCAAAGTGATATATTTGACCCTAACCTGTCTGATGATGCTTCAATTATGGAATCAGATAGTGATTGTGAGATAAGTGGTGGATTATGGACTAATTTTAGGGCAAGTACAGATATGAATGATCCTGAATTCACTCTAGGAATGACATTTGCCTCTAAGCAAGAGTTTAAAGAAGCTGTTCATAACTATGCCATTAAAAATGGAAAAGATCTGAAGTTTGTGAAGAATGACAAATATAGATTCATTGTAGAATGTAAACAAGAGGGTTGTCCTTTCAAAATAAGTCTTAGAAAAGTTATAAACTCTTTGTCATGGAGGATTTTAACGATGGAGCAAAAGCATGATGGATGTTCATGGGCTTTCGATAACAGAATGATGAATTCAACTAAAATAGCCAAGAGGTGGAGCAAGGAAATCAATTATAATCCTGATTGGAAGATGTTAAAGTTTAAAGAAAAAGTTCATGATGATGACAAGTACAATATGAGTGAGAGGCAGACCTATAGAGTGCTTGCTAAGGCTAAAACTATTCTGAAAGGAAATGAAGAAGAGAACTTTAATAAACTTTGGAGTTATGAGCTGGAAATTAAAAGAACAAATCCAATGTCACGTTGTTTTGTTAAATTGAGTGACTTGAAAGAAATGAATGGGGATTCACGATTTCTTAGGTTCTACATGTGTTGGGATGCATGCAAAAAAGGCTTCAAATATTGCAGGAAAATAATTGGAATTGATGGGACTCACTTAAGGACAATTACTGGAGGTGTGTTGCTCACTGCTATAGGGATTGACTCTAATGATAGCATTTTTCCATTGTGTTATGCTATAGTTGAGAAAGAAACTTTACAATCCTGGACATGGTTTCTAGAGTTTATGAAAACTGACTTGGATATTACTGCTTGGAATGAGGATGAATTCACAATAATTTCAGATAAACAGAAGGGTTTAATTCAAGCTTGCAAGGATATTTTACCTAAAGTGGAGCACAGGTTCTGTGTAAGACACCTTCATGGTAATATGAAGGTTGCAGGGTTCCAAGGAAAATCACTTAAGGATGCATTATGGTCTTGTGCAAGAGCATACACTGTCACTGATTTCAATAGAGGGTTTAGACGTTTGAAGGAGTTAGATGTGAATGCATTTGAGTGGTTAGCAGATAAACATCCTAAAGAATGGTTAAGATCACATTTCTCATGTGCATCACAGAGTGATATGTTGGTTAATAACATATGTGAATGTTTTAACAGTGTGATATCTGAAGCAAGACAACAACCCATTATTGGCTGCCTAGAAAACATCAGGAAATTGTTAATGAAGAAACTGTATGAGAAGAGAGAGGCTGCAAAAAAATGGACTCAGAATATCTGCCCTAGGATCTTGGACAAGTTAGCTGTGATAGAAAAACAAGCTGCAAGTTACAGGGCAACTCAGAGTGATTATCATCTGTTTGAAATCCAAGGAATGTATGGGGACCAGCAAGAGGTTGATTTGCAAAGAAAAAGATGTTCTTGCAGGAAATGGGATTTAACTGGAATCCCATGTAAGCATGTTGTTTGTGCTATTTGGCTAAAGAAAGGTGTAGTTCATGATTATATTGACAAATGTTATTCAAGGGACACTTACCTGAAAATATATGAGGGATACATACATCCAATGGCAGGGGCTACACATTGGCCATTAACTGACAGAAAACCTCCCCTTCCTCCACTATACACTGCTAGGCCAGGTAGACCACAGAAATGCAGGAAAAGATCAGCTGGTGAGCTCACCAAGGATGGGGTATCAGTTGCTCAAAATCAGCTCACCAAGGATGGGGTATCAGTTGCTAAGAATCAGCTCACCAAGGATGGTTTATCTGTTGCTAGGAGTCATATTCAGTTGCATTGTAGCATATGTAGGAAGAGTGGTCATAATTGCAGGAGTTGTCCAGACAAGACAATGAGAACCCATAAACAGGTATTTCTATATTCTCCTGAAATTTTACTCAAGTCAATTCCATAAACTAACTTAATTTTTTTGTAATTTTTTTTTTTTTTTTTGGTTTTAGATGAAGCCAAGGAAAAGAGTGATCAAGCCTATTTCTGTACCAGTATCAATTCCAGTTCTTGAAGATCCAGTTGTTGTTCCAGTTCATGAAGATCCAGTTGATGTTGATGTTCCAGTTCCACTTGAAGATCCAACTGAAGTTCCATCACCACTTGAAGTTGATGTTGATGTTCCAGTTCCACTAGAAGATCCAACTGAAGTTCCAGTTCCACTTGAAGATCCAACTGAAGTTGATGTTCCACTTGAAGATCCAGTTTATGTTCCAGTTTTTGAGGAGGGAAATAACATTGGGTTATTTAACATTCCAGTTGAGCCACTGAATGAGCAAGAAATACTGACTCAAGAAGATCTTGATTTCTATAATCATTTTGATTTCTCAACACCATTTGAAGACCAGCCTGTTCCACATCAAGACCAACCTGTTCCAGCTAAAGACCAACATGTTCCAGATGAAGGTTGTTCTGGGCAACCACAAAAGAAGAAGGGCAAGGGAAAGGACAATGCCAAGAAACAAAAACAGCTTAAGAACAGAGGTATTGCAGGAAGGACAAGGGCTTCCAAGACTTTCAAATCTCTGTTCTTTGGAAACTCTGATGATCCATTAACCATTGACTAAATACCTAGCTTTGAAGTTATATGTATGGGAACTACTGTTTTTTGGGAACTTAGATTTTGGCTAGCAATTGAAACAATATGTCAATTGAAACTGGTCAAATGTTTGGTAATATAATCTCTTTTGGTATTTCATTTTGGTAGTATGTCAAACTGATTACGATCATGATA
The DNA here is from genome assembly GCF_001879475.1 of Ipomoea nil. NCBI lineage: Eukaryota > Viridiplantae > Streptophyta > Magnoliopsida > Solanales > Convolvulaceae > Ipomoea > Ipomoea nil. Next base: position 933,918 of record NW_017618707.1, on the reverse strand, counting down.
TATTCAACTTGTATTTTGCCCAAAAATATTAATGAAATCATCATTTTGGTAGTATGTCAATCCAGATTTGTTAGTTATTGGTTAATTGCATCTGCCCATTATTATTCATTAACTGTGTGTTCACTCCAAATCCCTCATCAGTCCCCATTCCATCTACCTCATTCACATATTAACACAGAAATTAAAAACTGAATGAAGAATTTAACTGCACAGCAAACTAATACAAACAACTTGAATTCCAACAAAGCAAACATTTGGTTCAATCTTAAATGCCCAACATACTACATTAACTGCTTTAAATCCACTAACCTACTGTCAGTGTTACAAATAAGTAGGATTACAACGATAGCTACAAACATTATAAGTACATGAATCTTCCACTGTATTGGCATTGGCTCATCACGGAGTAACTGGACTTTACTTTTTTCTTTAGCTTTCAACTTCTCCTGCTGCAACTTTTGAATCTGTTCTTCATGTTTATTTATCTTCCTTAGCAAACCTGGGATTATTTTCTTCGATCTCTTACACATGGGAGGGTCGAACCATTCCATTGAGCTACACCTAGCCATTGGGCATTGCCAAAACCTTCTCCCAGGATTTTCGTTCGTCCAGGAAGTTCGCAACTTCATTTGATACCCACAACGACAATGTATTACAGGAATCCATTCACCATATTCATAGTACATACCGGTCGAGTTAGATGTTGAAGAATTTGCATTCATCTTGCACGCCACACCTTCTTCGAACAAAGACAATCGAACGGGTAGGGCTTTTTTTTCTTCCTTCTTCGCACACCTTCGCTACGAACAGAGATAGACGAGAAATGAGGTGTAAATACGGAGTAAATCTTTTATTTAATCAATATTCATGGGTTAGAAATGACTAGAATACCCTTGCCATAATAAGGGTTGGGTCTAATTCCGGTGGGTTGGCCGGGTTCTTGGCCGGATAGGACCAAATGTGGAAAAAAAATTGAAGTTGAGCACCTATTATGTCCGGAATAAAAGTCGTGAATCCCATTTGTCACCACATGTGAAGTCGAGGGACCAAAAGTGGAAAAAACTCTTAATATCAGCCAAGGTTCCTCGAGTATAGTGGTTCCGCAACTTTTGGTCCTAAACTTTCAAATCAACCCTTTTTGGTCCTTTAAGTTTCAAAAATAACCTACAATAGTCCTGCCGTTAGTATTTTTCGTCTGAGCCGTGAAATGCGAGAGCATTTTAGACCGTTCACAATTTTCTGACCAGATTAATTCATTTCACGTTCAAAAATTGAAATTGAAACAATTCTTACCCCTAATCTCCACTTTCCGGCGCTTGCTTCGTCTCTAGCGGCTTGAATTCCGATTCCACCTTCATCGGCTCCGATGTTGGATCTGATTGTGAATTGATTGAACTGCTCAAACCATATAACAAAGAGCCACCATCATTTTGAACTGGTATTTTCTTGAAATTTGGGGAAGAAGAAACCTTCGCCTTCATCGTATGATCCATCTCAGTTTTAGTAGAAGCCGATGACGGGCTGCTTCGAACACTAGCAAAAAAAGGAGCTTTCGACGAGGAATTCAGCACCGAAGAAAAAATCGCCGGCGACAAAGAGCCGGAAACTGGCGATGAGACACGGGTTTAGTATCGCCACAGGATCTGTTGTTTACTTCTCTGGTATCGTTCGATGCAATTTCTTTCTTCAAAAGAGCTTGCGACTGAGTCATCAACCCATACAAAACCTCCGCAATCTTAATCTCTAGCTCCTCAGGGTTGTTGGAAGATGTCGATGTGGACGACGATCTCGGCAGTGGCCTCTACTTCGACCCATTAGCCTTCTACATCAACAAAAACACGTGTCACTCAAAAAACACTCACAATTCCGAGAAGATAAAGAAAACAACTGAAGGACTAACAACCAAAACAAAGAACCCACAATAAATGCCTTTCCTGGAACTCCATCGCTGACGGAGAAAGAGCGTGCGAGGGACATCATGTAGAACCACTCCGCATCGGTGATGAGATCGCCGTTCTCCAAGTTCTGGGTGCCGATGAGGGCTTGGATTCCACTGATAACTTTCTTCCTCTCCAACTGCTGGGTAGAGTGAGAGGTTTGGACGACGGGGATTGGGTAACTTTCTTCCTCTGCCGGCCTTTGTCCTCTGGAAAAAAGCCGTCTCCCCAGGCCAAGAAAATAGTGTAAGCCTAGCTGTCGGTCTGGGTTTTGGGGATGAATTGAAGCCTCTGCTGAAGGGTTGAGAGATTGGGTTAAGAAAGAAACGACATGAAGACGATGAAGATGATGTGACAATTCATTTTGGGTGAGAAAATTGTGAAAGGTCTAAAATACCCTCGCATTTTACGGCTCAGACGGGAAATACTAACGCTAGGACTATTGTAGGTCATTTTTGAAAATTGAAGGACCAAAAAGGGTTGATTTGAAAATTTAGGACCATAGGTGGTGGAACCACTATACTTGAGGGACCTTGGCTGGTATTAACTCTTATTTATTTCTTGTAAACTGTAGTTTGCGAATTTCCGTTAAATAAAAAATCTGGGAGAGTAGTTACTCGCAAATTATGCTGTGGACACGAGTCCAAAACGACGTCATTTTCATAAAAACGCAGCATTTCAGTTAAAAAAAATTGATTTGTCTCGCCGTTAACGGCGTTATTCGTTTGTGGAATTATGAATGTACAGTTATGGAATTATGAATGTACAGTTATGGAATTATGAATGTAAGTTATGGAATTATGAACACAGAGCTCTAACATTATGAACATATAGTGATAAAATTATGAACATAGAGCTCTAAAATTGTGAACAGAGCTTAGGAAATTATGAATGTACAGTTAGGAAATTATGAATGTACAGTCATATAATTATGAATGTACAATTATGGAATTATGAATGTACAGTTATGGAAGTATGAATATACAGTTATGCAATTATGAATGTACAGTTATAGTATTATGAACACAGAACTCTGACATTATGAACTTACAATTATGAACATATAGTAATAAAATTAGAACAAATTGCACTTTTGGTCCTGTGAGTATTAGGGTACTGGCAATTTGAGTACGTGACTTTCAAAACTCCCAATTTAAACCTTCAACTATGCATTTTTTGGCATATTTGGTCCTCAGGACCAAATTGCCGGCCAATTTTGGCCGGAAAATGATTTAATGGTTCGAATTATTTTGTGATGAGGGTAAAAACATCATTTCACTCCCTTCTTCTTCATTCTCCCTTTCTTCTTCGTTCTTCTTCTTCTTCACCGCATTATGGCCAAATGGAATCATATTAATGGCCAAATGGAATCAACGCATTCAACTACCCAATTGATCGTATTGAAATGCAATACTTGTCGTCTTTTAATTGTTCGATCATTTGGCCATAATGCGGTGAAGAAGAAGAAGAACGAAGAAAGTTGTTCGATCACCGGCCGAAGAAGAAAGTTCTACGTCTTTTAATTGTTCGATCACCGGCCGGCGCCTCATCCTCCTCGCTGGTGTAGTCCTCGTGCTTGGGCACCGGAGCGATCAATCTCCGGTCATCGTCGGCACTAACATGGTTCTTCTGGCTACTATCATCATGGTCGAACGTGGAACAAAACATCCTAAAAGACATCGAAAAAGACGGCGAGAGATGCAGTATCTGCAGGCGGCGATCTCGGAGGCAATGAGGCTGTACCCGCCGGTGCCGGTGGACACGAAGGCCTGCCTGAAAGATGACGTCATGCTGGACGGCACGTTCATCGGAAAAGGGTGGTTCGCGACGTATCACACGTACGCCATGGGGAGAATGGAGAAGATTTGGGGAAAAGATTGTTGCGAGTACAAGCCGGAGAGGTGGTTGGACGAGAATGGGGGTACAGGCAGGAAAGTCCGTTCCGGTTTCCGGTGTTCCACGGCGGGCCGAGAATGTGTCTGGGGAAGGAAATGGTGTTCAGATGAAATCCATTGCGGCTTCGATTCTGGAGAGGTTTGAGATTGATGTGTTGTCGGAGGAGAAGGGAAAGGTTCCTGATTTTGTGTTGTCTTTGACTCTTAGGATGAAGGGTGGGTTGCTTGTGAAGGTTAAGGATGAAGAAGAAGAAGAACGAAGAAGAAGAAGAACGAAGAAGAAATGGAGAAGAAGAAGGGAGTGAAATGACGTTTTTACCATCATCACAAAATAATTCGAACCATTAAATCATTTTCCGGCCAAAATTGGCCGACAATTTGGTCCGGAGGATCAAATCTGCCAAAAAATGCATAGTTAAAGGTTTAAATTGAAAGTTTTGAAAGTCACGTACTCAAATTGCCAGTACCCTAATACTCACAGGATCAAAAGTGCAATTTATTCATAAAATTATGAACATATGGTCCTATAACAAAACGGTCTGAAGTTAAAAAAAAAAAAAACGATGAAAGATAACCTGTCCACGATGCATGTTGGACACACGGGTCCATAGCATAACGATTGGTAGTTACTAATGTAATGATAGATTTCTATTGGAATTCTCGAGAACTTTCTAGACTTTTCTGTCCCACAAAATCTCCTACGCGTCTGTAATTCACAGTACCCAAACGTTTAGAAACTTCTCTCTGAAAATATCCCATCCCCTTTTTTCGAGAACTTTCTTCTCCACCACCCTAAATATCCATTCAACACTCAAAATCTCCATAAATAGCAAAAAACCCTTTCCTTAAACAGCCCGAAATCTCCATAAATAGCTTAAACAGCCCGAAATTCCAAGTCACTGACCCACTCTTAATTCTAGAATCTAGCTATTTGGAGCAAAAATGGATGACAGAGTGACAGTCAAGCTTGAAGAAGAGACGCCGGCGCCGATGGAAGGGCTGCACGAAGTGGGTCCGCCTCCGTTCTTGTCGAAAACGTATGATATGGTAGAAGACCCTTCCACTGACGAGGTCATTTCTTGGAGTGCGGCGAGGAACAGCTTCATCGTTTGGGACTCTCACCAGTTCTCCACAACCCTCCTTCCTAGGTATTTCAAGCACAGTAATTTCTCCAGCTTCATCCGCCAGCTTAATACTTATGTGAGTACCCATTTTATTTCAATTCCCCCTTTTTCATAATTCAATCTTATTCCCTGTCTGAATTTTGTTCGGCTTTAGTTTGGGTTGCTGCTTATTTGTCTGATTAGTTTAATTTCAGCAATTTCGTCTGTTTTCGGTTAAGTATCTTCAGATAAGAATGCTGACTCTTGTTCCTGATCTTAATTGTGGTTGGCATTATCATCTTCCAGTACTATGTTGTCTAGTTAGATTCCTGCAAAGTAGAAATGATAGGTGGTTCTTTTGCTAAACTGATGAAATTAATGTTAATTTTATCAAAACTTAGTAGTTATAGCCTTCGAAGTGTTTAGATTTTAAGCATTCTGGGTTCTTTCAATGTATTATTTCAAAACTGTGATTTTATTTTTTAAAAATCAAAGTGGAGATCTTTGGTTGCAATGTTTTTAAATCTACAGTTTTTCTGTGGGGAGTGGAATTGCTGCCTTTTAACAATGATTTCTTCAAAAGTTTCAACTTTATAATGCAATAATTAGATGAGATGAGATGTAAATGCATAGTGGTTCTTGGTTTGTTCACAATTTCTTTCAAATTTGTTCACAATTGTAGTCGAGAGTTACACTTAGTTGCTGCGCAGACGATAGATCCTTGGTGATTCTGATGACTTACGATGATACTGGCAATTTTATCAGTGGGAGAAAGAAGCAAAGCTAGGTTACTTCTTCTGTTTTGAATCCTTATTTGTATAACACTTTGAACCCTATCCTATTTGATTGTATCTCTTCTATGAGGATTCTTAAAAGATATTGGCTACGTGCAGGGTTTTCGGAAAGTGGATCCTGAGAGATGGGAATTCGCAAATGAGGGTTTCCTCGGAGGGCAGAAACATCTTCTGAAAACGATCAAGAGGAGGAGGAATGTTGCACAGAGTATGCATCAACAAGGAACCGGTCCGTGTATTGAAATAGGGTATTTCGGTATGGAAGAAGAGCTAGAGAGACTAAAGAGGGATCGGAACTTGTTGATGACGGAGATAGTTAAACTTAGACAGCAGCAGCAGAGTTCCAGGGCTCAAATCGTGGCGATGGAGGAAAGAGTAAGGAACACCGAGAGGAAGCATCAGCAGATCATGAGTTTCTTAGCCAAGATTTTCTCCAATCCTTCGTTCTTCCAGCAATATCTCGACAAGTATGCCCTGAAGAAAGATCAGAGACGTGTTGAAATCGGTCAAAAGCGGAGACTGACAATGACACCAAGCGTGGAGAATTTGCAGGATATTGATTCGGTTGCTATGCAAAGTAGCCAAGAGCCCGAAGTAGACCTCGAGATAGAGACAGACGTGGGTAGCTTGATATCCGCTGCACTGGACAATGAATCAAGCAGCATTATGAATCAATCTTCCTTTGCATCAACAAGCGGTACTAATATTACCGAGGATCTTGTGCCCGATAATATCTGGGAGGAGCTGCTCGGTGAAGGACTCAGTAATGAAGCAGAAGTTGATGTGGAAGTCGAGGATTTGGTTGCAGCAGCGGAGACACCCGAATGGGGTGATGACTTACAGGATCTTGTAGATCATATGGGATATGAGGATATCTAAAGCCAAATCCTTGAAAGTTTCTGGTCTCTACATCACTGTTCACATTCTTTTTGGTATGCATTGTATTGCCAATATTTCAACTTTGGTCTCTTGTAGCATTATGTGGTGTTGGCAAGAAGACCAAACATTCATTTTGTCTTGTGTATCATTTATATATTAAGCTTTGTTTTCATTAATTGTCTTCTCTCCTTAAATTTTGCAGGTTAGGACTTAGGAAGCTAGGAAAATGTTATTATCAAATTTTGAAGTCCAAAGTAATATCAGATGAACATCTCATTCATTCTCTAACTAATATCAGATTGACTCAGACCAAAGCAAATGTTGTCAGCTTTGGGCTTACCCTTGGGTATTGGAAGGAACTGCAAGGGGTATTCTCCTTCATTGAGGCTAAGATGAAACAAAGATTTTATCTCGAGCAGGGAAGGAGGTTTTACTTAAAAGTGTAGCACAATCTCTTCCTACTTATGAGTCTTTACTTACTCCCGGTGACCTTCTGTGAGCATCTAGAGTGCATGATGAATAAGTACTGGTGGCAGTCGAGTCAAAATGGAGAGGGGGGTATGAGATGGTTAGCATGGAACTAGATAACCCATTGTCTGTTGTTTCTCGACTATATCAAGCAAGACATTTTAATGGGAAATCTTTTTTGGAGGCAACCCTGGGAACTAATCCCAGTTACTGTTGGCACTCTATTCTTGCAGGGCAGGATGTGTTGGTAGAATTGGTGATTCCCGGATAAGGATCACCCCTACATCCAAACTCCAGTTTCAGATGTTCATGGTGATGCAGTGGTTGAGGCTTTAATTGATCTGAATACTGGTGATGAGTTGTTCATACAAAGAGAGATGTCGATCTGATTCTCTCCTTGCCTGGTGCGAGAGAAGTAGAAGACAGATAGTGCTGGGGGGGATATATTCGGTTTGCCATGGTTATCGTTTACTTAGTGATAACGGGTGCTACTGCTTTCAAGGCCTGGAAAAAGTTATGGAGTTTAAAACTGCCTCCGATCGAAGATCATGGCGATGTGCAAGAGCAATCCTACCTACTGTCGTATCTCTTGCACTAGCTAGAGTTGCGAGTTATCTTCCTGGTCATCTCAGTTATTTTTTTACTATTTCTACTTGTATTGAACACTTAATCTTTTTCATGCATTAAAAATATTTCAATAAACTCAAGAAATTATGGCCCTGTTTGGTAAAATAATTAGTTTATTAGTCAATTTTAGTTTGTTTGACCACTATTAGTTGTTTGATTTGATTGAACAATTAATATGAGTGTGATTAATTTGTTTTTTGTAATAGCTTATTGTTCCAAAATATTAAAATTTAAAAAGTTGTTTAAAATAATTTTTTTGATAAACTTTTTGAGAAAGTCATTTTTATATGTAATCAGTTATCAACTAATAATTAATTTACCAAATATCTTTCTATAATAATCCACTAATGTTATCTTACTAATCAAATCTATTAACTTGATTAAGTAACAACTATGGAGTATTTATCAACTAGTTAATGAAGTTTGGTTGAAGTTATTTTCAATTCAATAATATTATACTATTGTATTAAACACAGAAAATTAAATTTAAAAATTATAAGAAAATAAGTACACAAGAAAAAATTAGTTTCAACAATGAATTTAAATGGGATAGATGATGAATATGTCTGTCTAATCTTGTGTGATTTCAAGAGGTGGCCAGAGTGTATTTCTTGCCTGTAAATGCTTGAAACTTGTCATCTTCTTTCTTAGGCTCTTCTTTTCTATCTTTATCGCCATTCTTAGATAGTGATGGCTGATTGCCATTTTCTCCTTTCTCTGTTTCCAAGACTTTGCCATCCAGTGTTCTCCCAATGCCAGTGAAGGGCTTAAAACGCACAATTTCTTCTTCTTCTTTGTCTTTATCATCAGTTTTATGTGGCTTTTCGGGTTCCTTGTAGTCCAAGGGTTCGTCAAAATCAACGTTGCAGTCGGTGTCGATCACGCTAACACCATCGGACGGTCGAGTTTCCACCACGTCAACCTTAAACGTCTCGCCGTCGTAGCAGACGACGACGGTGTCTCCGGCGGTCAAACACGAGTGTTCCCTAAATGTCGCCTCCAGCACTGCTTTAGGGTTCTTGACTTTGTTAAGAAACTCCGTACTGTGAGGCCGCAGCTTCAAGTAGTCCCCCTTGGGCAGGGCAACGTTGGCGACGGTGACGAGGTCGCCTTCGTTTAAACCTAGGTTGTTCATCATCCATTGTGGCATGTACACGAACCCTTCTTCCGCCGAGAACTCCAGGACGCCGCAGTGCGACGATTTCTCGCCCAGATTATTATCGTAGCTTGCGATTCGGAACTGCATGGGATAAGAGACGTCCATGTCTATCAGAAGGGGCAGCGCAGACACCGGCATGGTGATCCTGCCGCCGGTCTCTAAGGAAGGCTTTCCCACGGCGGAATACGAGGAGCAATAGTATGTTTTATCGAAGCTCCAGTGTTGTGCACTATGATCATTGGAATCCCACTCCCTCTCATAATGATTGGATTCCCATTCATCCCACTCCCTATCATGATAATTGGATTCCCATTCTGGGTCATGGTCATTGGAATCCCATTCCCTGTCATGATAATTGGATTCCCATTTTGGGTCATGGTCATTAGAATCCCAATCCCTATCATGATAATTGGATTCCCATTTTGGGTCACGGGCATTGGAATCCGGCTCCTGATAATTGGATTCCCACTCAGCGTCATGGCCATTGAAATCGCCCTCATGGGTATTGGAATCCGGCTCCTGATAATTGGATTCCCACTCAGCGCCATGGTCATTGGAATCGCCCTCATGGACATTGGAATCCGGCTCCTGATAATTGGATTCCCATTCAGCGCCATGGTCATTGGAATCGCCCTTATGGGCATTGGAATCCAGCTCCTGATAATTGGATTCCCATTCAGCGCCATGGTCATTGGAATCGCCCTTATGGGCATTGGAATCCAGCTCCTGATAATTGGATTCCCACTCAGCACCATGGTCATTGGAATCGCGCTCAGCGACATGGTCATTGGAATCCCACTCTGTGTTATGGTCATTGGAATCCGGCTCTGTGACATAGTAATTGGATTTCCACTCTGTGTCATGGTTGTCATGGTTATTGGAATCCCACTCAGTGTTTTGGTCATTGGAATCCCAATGCGTGACATGGTAATTGGAATCCCTCACTGCACCATGATCATTGGAATCCCTCATTGCACCATGATCATTGGAATCCCACTTCGTGACATGATAATTAGAATCTCTCTTCACACTATGGTCATTAGAATCCCAGTTTGTGCCCTGGTCATTGGAATTCCACTCCACAACATGATCATTGGAATCACACTCTTCGCCATCATGATTATTGGAATCCCACTTCGTGCTATGGTCAAAAGAATCTCGCTCCATGGATGTTGATTCTTGATGAAGATTATCAGTAAATATTGGAGTTATGGTGCCGATAGCATGGACATGGATTTATATAGGCCATTGGAATACCTGTTCCTATTTTGATTAGGATTTGGACTGTGTATATTATTTATTAAAATTAGGTTAGGAGTCCTAATAGGTATATGAGTTGGATTAACATGGACTCTTTCTCCCAAAGTTGGATTAACATGGACTCTTTCCTCAATAGTCAATACTACTTTTTTTTTATTTTTATTTTTATTTTTATTTTTAAATAAGAATAATTACGTGAATTTAGGTAAAGCAACACTAGTATATGCTTTGCTTTCAAGTTTCAATAATGGCTGGATCCCAACTGTAATTTTTTTATTTTTATTTTTATTTTTATTTTTAAATAAGAATAATTACGTGAATTTAGGTAAAGCAACACTAGTATATGCTTTGCTTTCAAGTTCAATAATGGCTGGATCCCAACTGTAATATTTGAACTAAGTAAAATTTTGAAATAATAATATTTTTTGTACTAAAAGTCAATGTAATAATCAAATACAAAATAAATTGAATGCAATAATAACATGGTATGAATATTAAGAAGTGATTTTTATATCTATAGAGAACTGAAATATAACATTATTCTATTATGAACTGATGACTCATCAACTCTAAATACAAATTTTTTGATCAAAGTCTATACTATATATAAAAATAAAATCTTGAACTTTAACTTACCGTCCAATTCCTAATAAGTCTCGCTTTCTAATAAAATATATTGTTTTCTACTTTACTATTCGTACTATAGTTATAGGTTAAAATTTTTATTCTAATATATTATAAAATAGTGTAATACAATTCCTATTCTAATCTATACTATATATAAAAATAAAATCTTGATTTTTTAACTTCTCGCCAAATTCCTAAAAAATCTCTCTTACTAATAATATATATTGTTTTCTACTTTCCTATTCGTAATATAATTCTAGGTTAAAATTTCTATTCTAATATTATAAAACAATGTAATACAATTCCTATTCTAATCTATATACTTCTATATACTATATATAAAAACAAAATCCTGAACTTTAACTTCCCGCACAATTCCTAAAAAATCTCTCTTACTAATAACTAGTATTTTCACCCGTGCGATGCACGGAATGGAATTGTTGCAATATATTAAGAATATTTAAATCAATAAAGAGTTCATTTCACCAGAGGTCGCTTATCTTTCTTGACAATTCCAAATTTAATCCTAGACTATATTTATTAATTATTAAGATTTATTCTATGTTATAATTCTTAAGTTAATATTCTTACTATTATTATTAACACTTAATTACTTTTAAATATTATTTTTACCACTTATATTATTATTATTATTATTATTATTATTATTATTATTATTATTATTATTATTATTATTATTATTAGTTTCTTTTCAATATTTGTTAGTATATAATGGTTGTGAGGCACACAATAATAATATAACCATAATTAAATATTCTTATATTGTATTCCGTGAGTCACAATAATAATATAACAATAATTAAATATTCTTCAAGGATTTCTATTACCAACATTAATTATTCCCTAATTTATCATAATTAAATAATTTGACCAATTATAAAGAGAGATTATCAAATAATGCACGGGACAAATTTTTAATTAAAAAATTTAAAAATCCATTAATAAAACATAAGGTTCTCATAGTTTTTTCTTAGAAACTATTTAATAAAGCATTTTTTTTATAGAAATTGGTGCGCCAAACCGCCTACGGCAGTTTGCGGTGGATAGATCTCGAAAAAATACGCGATTTCAAAAAAAATATTTGTCCAATACGGACAACCGAGTCAGAAGTTATGCCTTGCCGAACTTTTGACACATCACAACTTTAACCCAGAATTATTGTACGAATGGGAAAGTAGAAATCAATATATTTTATTGTGAAGAGAGATTTTTTAGGAATTGGGCGGGAAGTTAAAATTCCAGGATTTTGTTATTATATATAGTATAGATGTACAAAGGGAATTTTTTTACAATATTTTAAAATTTTAGAATAGAATTTTTACCCAGAATTATTGTACGAATGTGAAAGTAGAAATCAATATATTTTAGTGGGAAGAGAGATTTTTTTAGGAATTGGGCGGAAAGTTAAAATTCCAGGATTTTGTTATTATATATAGTATAGATATACAAAGAGAATTGTATTACACTATTTTAAAATTTTAGAATAGAATTTTTACCCAGAATTATTGTACGAATGGGAAAGTAGAAATCAATATATTTTATTGGGAAGAGAGATTTTTTACGAATTGGGCGGAAAGTTAAAATTCCAGGATTTTGTTATTATATATAGTATAGATAGATGTACAAAGAAAATTGTATTACACTATTTTAAAATTTTAGAATAGAACTTTTACATCGAATTATTGTACGAATGGGAAAGTAGAAATCAATATATTTTATTGGAAAGAGAGTTTTTTAGGAATTGGGTGGGAAGTTAAAATTCCAGGATTTTGTTATTATATATAGTATAGAAGTATAGAAGTGCAAAGGGAATTTTATTACACTATTTTAAAATTTTAGAATAGAATTTTTACCTAGAATTATTGTACGAATGGAAAAGTAGAAATCAATATATTTATTGGGAAGAGAGATTTATGAGGAATTGGGCGGGAAGTTAAAATTCCAGGATTTTGTTATTATATATAGTATAGATGTACAAAGAGAATTGTATTACACTATTTTAAAATTTTAGAATAGAATTTTTACCCAGAATTATTGTACGAATGTGAAAGTAGAAATCAATATATTTTATTGGGAATAGAGATTTTTTAGGAATTGGGCGAGAAGTTAAAATTCTAGGATTTTGTTATTATATATAGTATAGAAGTATAGATGTACAAAGAGAATTGTATTACAGTATTTTAAAATTTTAGAATAGAATTTTAACTCAGAATTATTGTACGAATGGGAAAGTAGAAATCAATATATTTTATTAGGAAGAGAGATTTTTTAGGAATTGGGCGGGAAGTTAAAATTTCAGGATTTTGTTTTTATATATAGTATAGATTGTATTACACTATTTTATAATATTAGAATAGAACTATAGATTGTATTACACTATTTTATAATATTAGAATAGAATTTTAACGCAGAATTATTGTACGAATGGGAAAGTAGAAATCAATATATTTTATTAGGAAAAGAGATTTTTTAGTAATTGGGCGGGAAGTTAAAATTTCAGGATTTTGTTTTTATATATAGTATAGATTGTATTACACAATTTTATAATATTAGAATAGAATTTTAACGCATAATTATTGTAGGAATGGGAAAGTAGAAATCAATATATTTTATTAGGAAGAGAGATTTTTTAGGAATTGGGCGGGAAGTTAAAATTTCAGGATTTTGTTTTTATATATAGTATAGATTGTATTACACTATTTTATAATATTAGAATAGAATTTTAACGCAGAATTATTGTACGAATGGGAAAGTAGAAATCAATATATTTTATTAGGAAGAGAGATTTTTTAGGAATTGGGCGGGAAGTTAAAATTTCCGGATTTTGATTTTATATATAGTATAGATTGTATTACACTATTTTATAATATTAGAATAATAATTGTACGAATTGGAAAGTAGAAATCAATATATTTTATTTGGAAGAGAGATTTTTTAGGAATTAGGCGGAAAGTTAAAATTTCAGGATTTTGTTTTTAACTTTTTATATATAGTATAGATTGTATTACACTATTTTATTTATAATATTAGAATAGAATTTTAACGCAGAAATAGTGTACGAATGTGAAAGTAGAAATCAATATATTTTATTAGGAAGAGAGATTTTTTAGGAATTGGGCGGGAAGTTAAAATTTCAGAATTTTGTTTTTATATATAGTATAGATATATGTTGTTTTCTACTTTCCTATTCGTACTATAATTCTAGGTTAAAATTTCTATTCTAATATTATAAAATAGTGTAATACAATTCATATCCTAATCTATACTATATTATTATATATATAAAAACAAAATCCTGAACTTTAACTTCCCACCCAATTCCTAAAAAATCTCTCTTACTAATAATATATATTGTTTTCTACTTTCCTATTCGTACTATAATTCTAGGTTAAAATTTCTATTCTAGTATTATAAAACAGTGTAATACAATTCCTATTCTAATATACAATGAATATTAATAATTGACTGCAAATAAAAAAATGATCAATAATTGACTAAAATAAAGATAGAAATGGTCAGATCATTGCATTTTAATTAAAAATCGAACGGAAATTAAAAATTGGATGAAAATATTTCAATAATAATATTCTGCATCATCAATAGTAAATGTATATCTTAAACAAAGGTAAATTAAAAATGGAACGAAAATATTTCAATAATAATATATACATCATCAATTAAAAATGAAACGAAAATTAGGTAAAAGTATCACTACATTTGGTATTCTAATTGACTAATTGACAGAAATTAAAAAAGAATAATTGACTGAAAATGAATATGATATTACTAATTGACTGAAAATATAAAAGGATAACTAATTGAGTGATATTCTACAATTATATATTGTCACCCGAGTAACCTGTCATGAACTGAAGGTGTTAGCTCTAGACGAGGATGGACAAGATTGTGTTGCCACTATCAACATCGTCTACAAAGAGGTTTCAATAATGTATAAATATAATCGGTGATATTATGTTTTTTTTTTAAATGGAAAATTGTTATATATTTAGACAAAAAATATATCTTCCATACAAATGAATTAGGATAGCAATTCATTCCTATAACTGAGTTGTTAGAGAACGAGCACATTTGCCTAATTTATGAAAATACTAAACAATGATAAATAAAATATTCAAAGTCATAGCATTGCATGCGTACATCTAGACATTAGCTATTAAATTGAGCAATTATTTGCACAAATTCAAGCAATGATAACATCAAAATACATAAACGATCCAAACCATATCTTTAATTGCACTATATAATATTTGATGTCCTAATTTAAATAATTATATATCGATTCAACTATTCTTAATATATTACAACAAGTCTATTTCGTGCATTGCATAGGTGAAAATAGTAGTTTATGTAATGTGATTTGATTTTGAATGATTTAACATTTAATTTAAATAAAAGATTTACTGAAGTAAGCTAACTACTGTCTTCTTATCATTTTATGTGCTTGACTTGCTAGACTTAATTGAAATTATTCGTAATAAACTGTAATATTTAATTTAGTCTTAGTGCATAAAAAATATAAATTTAAGAAATTATATAAAAATATTATTAAGCACAAAATGTCAAAATTAAACATTATAAGAAAATACTAAAGAAAATAACTAAAGAAAGAAGATTTAGATCTACCAATACATAGTAAACATGACATGTAAAATAAGATAGATAAAGTATTGAATTTAAAATCCGTATACAAATTAAGATAGAATCTACAACACACACACACACTAATAAGAGTCCAAGAGAGTTTTTTTTTTTTCTTTTTTTTTTTTTAATTTTTATTTTCTTTTTATTTGCCTTATGTTCTCAAGTGCTAATTGCTTGATCATGTTTGGAATTTTTGGATAAATGTACCTTGCTCAGTGCGTTCATTTTAGATCAAGGAAGAGTTTGGTACTTCATCCACCCAAAGAATTGAAGAACTTTCAATATGTATATGTATGTGTTTCAAGCTAAGGATCCTTGCCACCATTCCCAATTTCTCCCCATAGATACGAAATGAATTAGAATATGAGCAAGACATAAGGAGGAATTGGACAACAAGAACAACATCTCAATCATGCCTACATGAGTGAAGAAGCTTTTTAAAGAGGCACACCATCATTTACTATGTCACAACCTTTATGGTGTACCATTTATAATGTGGAAGAGCACATGATGCTGAAAATTGCTATATATTGGCTCCTAACTATCAACATCTATGCCAATTTCAAGAGCCCTCCTACCAAGAGCCTCAACAAGGATTTCAATCCATTGATCAAGAGTCCGAGATGATGTCCAAGTTGATGAGTTTGATAATGCAAACGTCTTCTCGATTGAATGAGTTAAAAACCTCCACGGATAACATAATGGCTCAAATACAAAGTAGGGCAATTCAAGAGTCCATTCAAGATTCTTTGTCCAAAGAAGATGTTCAACAAGAGTTGCCCTTATCTAATGAAGGGGATGAGGTTTTGGGCATAATCTCCACACTGCTGATGCTGTTAATTTTCAAACCTTGGTCTCTTCTTCCAAATATTACCTACTAAACCATTATTACCTACTAAACCAGTGATGTTAATGTTCAAACCTTGGTCTCTTCTTCCAAATATTACCTACTAAACCATTATTACCTACTAAACCAGTGAGCTAAGCCCACGCCAGCAAAAATATAAATTGGTTGATGAAAAAGATTATATTCCTTTTGTCTCATTTTGTGTATAGTTAATGAGATTTATTTTTATAGTATTACGTTTAATATTAATATATAAAACTTTTATATATATATATATATATATATATATATATATATATATATATATATATATTGGTTTAAAAACTACATTAAAAATACTATTGTATTAAACTCAAAAAATTAAATTTAAAAATTATAAGAAAATAAGTACACAAAAAATTGAACCTAATCTTGTGTGATTTAATTTCAAGAGCTACCCAGAGTGTATTTCTTGCCTGTAAATGCTTGAAACTTGCCATCTTCTTTTGTATCCTTATCGCCATTCTTTGATAATGATGGCTGACTGCTACTTTCTGCTTTAATTTCTCTGTTTCCAAAACTGGCATCCAGTGTTCTCCCAATGCCAATGAAGGGTTTACACAGTTTCTTCTTCTTCTTCTTCTTCTTCCTCTTCCTCTTCCTCTTCCTCGTCATCAGTTTCCACCACGTCAACCTTAAACATCTCGCCGTCGTAGCTGACGGCGACGACGTCGCCTTCGTTTAAGCCCAGGTTGTTCATAATCTGTTGCGGCATGTACACCAACCCTTCTTCCGCCGAGAACTCCAGGACGCCGCAGTTCGACGACCTCCCGCCCAAGCCCGGATCGTTGATTGCGATTCGGAACTGCATGAGATTCCAAATAATATCATTGGAATCCCACTCTGCGTTATAGTCGTTCGAATCCCACTCAGCGTGGTCATTGGAACACCATTCTGCGTTATGGTAATTCGAATCCCACCCCATGAAATAGTAATTAGATTCCCACTCTGGGCCATAGTTATTGGAATCGTACTCTGTGTCTGCGTTATAGTCGTTCGAATCCCACTCAGCGCCAGGGTCATTGAAACCCCATTCTGCGTTATGGTAATTCGAATCCCACCCCATGAAATAGTAATTAGATTCCCACTCTGGGCCATAGTTATTGGAATCGTACTCTGTGTCTGCGTTATAGTCGTTCGAATCCCACTCAGCGCCAGGGTCATTGAAACCCCATTCTGCGTTATGGTAATACCAATCCCACTCCGTGAAATAGTAATTAGATTCCCACTCTGGGCCATAATCATTGGAATCCCACTCTGTGACATAGTAATTAGAATCTCCTTCCACACCATGGTCATTGGAATACCACTGAGCGTTATGGTCATTGGAATCCCACTCCGTGACATGGTAGTTGGAATCTATTTCTGCACCATGATTGGAATCCCACATTGCGCCATAATCATTGAAATCCAATTCCGTGACATAGTAATTGAAATCTCTCTCGGCATCGTGATCATTGAAATCCCACCTCCCAATATAATCGTCATTGGAATCCCATTCTACGCCATCATGGTAATTGGAATTCCACTCTGCACTATACTCATAAGAATCTCGCTCCATGGATGTTGATTCTTGATGAAGATTATCAGTAAGTATTGGAGGTATGGTGCCGAGCCTAGCATGGATTTATATAGGCCCATTGGAATACCTGTTCCATTAGGATTTGAACTGTGTATATTATTTATTAAAATTAAATTATGAGTCCTAATATGTATATGAGTTTGATTAACGTGGATTCTTCCACCAAAACGGGAATAATAAGAACATTATTTCCTCAATACTACTACTTTTTTTTTTTTATATAAATAAAAATAATTGCGTGAGTTTAGGTTAATCAACACTAGTATTTACGTTTTCAAAAAAAAAAAAAAAAAAAAAGACTAGTATATGCTTTGCTTTCAAGTTTCAATAATAATGGCTGGATCCCAACCGTAAATTTGAAATAGTATTTCAACTAAGTAACATTTTAAAATTTCAAGCACCTGCTCAGATGGCGGCAAATTATATCATGCACCGCGCGTCTTTTTTTTTTTTTTTAAATGAAAATAAACAGTGTTTGTTTTCGCCGTTTCGCACCCTTTTGCAAAAAGTAACTCTGTTATTCAGTGTCATTTTGTATACACTGCAGTTTCAGTTCAACACAACTACAGTTTCATTTCGATATAACTATAGTTTCATTCAATATTTATAGACTCAAATATGTGAAAATGTTATTTAATTTTATTTTATATACACTATAGTTTCATTAAAACACAACTACATGATCATTTTGATATAATTACAGCTTCATTGTACAATATACACTCAAATATGTGAAATGTTATTCAGTTTCATTTTATATACACTGTAGTTTCATTTCACTATAACTACACTATCAGTTTGATATAACTGCAGTGTCGGTTTAGATATACTGTAGTGTCAGTTGATGTTTAATACACCAAACAAGCGGACTCCGTTAACTCTAACGGCGGGCCGTTTCTTTACTTAAAGAAACGGCGCCGTTTTTGACCGCGGTGCACATTCACCGCGGTCTATAATATAACGACTGCTCAGATGGCATGTAGTGCATGTAGTGACCTTTTTTTATATGGGAGGTCTCTTTGTGTTTCAATAGGTTGAGAAAGTATGTTTCAACAGATATTACAATGTAATAGAGTCAGTAGCATTCAAAAAAAAAAAAACTTAAAATTTTAAAATAATATTATTTTTTTCTACTAAAATTACTCCCTAATGTCGTGGAATTATTTAAAAAGTTAAAATGTGAAATAGATTAGTTTTATTACAAGTTAATAAAAAGCCTACGTAATAATCAAATACAAACTAAATTCAATGCAATAATAACATGGTATGAATATTAAGAAGTGATTTTTTTTATATTTTTATAGAGAATATACCATTATTCTATTTTGAACAGTCTCATCAAGTCTAAATACAAAATTGTCGTCGATCAAAATTTTTGTAATGAGATTTAATTTTGAATGATTTAACTTTTAAATAAAAGATTTACTAAAGTAAGCTAACTACTACTTTCGTATCATTTTATGTGCTTAATTTGATTAACTAGATTTAATTAAAATTATTCGTAACATATTGTAAGTGTAATATATATTTAATTTAGTCTTACTACATAAAAATTATAAATTTAGAAATTATATAAAAAAAATATTATTAAACACAAAATGTCAAAATTAAAAATTATAAGAAAATAATTAGAAAAAGAAGATTTAGATTTACCACACGCACGCAAACACACGCACACACGCACACACGCGCGCACACACACACACACACACACACACACACACACACACACACACACATATATATATATATATATATATATATATATATATATATATATATATATATTTATTTATTTATTTATTTATTTATAAATATATACACACGAAGTACTAAACTTAAAATCCGTATACAAATTAATCATTGCTGGAAATTATGAAATTTCCGACCACGTGAAAGTGATCTTAAATCAATTCGAAAGCAAAAAGTGGTCGGAAATAGCAACAAAGGTTTTTCCGAATACCAAAAGTGATCGGAACAAAGCTTTCGACTTGATTTAAGATCACTTTCAGGTGGTCGAAAATTCTATAATTTCCAGCAGTGAATTAAGATAGAATAGTTTTTTTGACACTTTTAAGATAGAATAGTTAAATACATAAGAATAAAATTATTTAAAATATATGGTTCGTTTGGAAACATGAAAAATATTTTATGTAAAATGAAAATTATTTTCATTTTTTTTTAATGTTCTGCTGAAAGTTAGAAAACGGTTTTTGTTTCTTTGCCCGTAAGTTAGAAAATTGTATCTTTTCTGTTTGGATCATTTTTCTTAAATATGAACATGAATCTATTACAAAGTTATTTTTTTAATAAAATATTAATTATTTCGATGATGATAATTATTATTATTTTTATTAAAATAAAATTATAAATTGAAATTTATAATAGTTATAAAGGTTAACAATAAGTATAATAAAAAGATGTGAATAAATAATTGTTAACTTGTAACTTATTTTAATAAAAATAAATATTTAAATTGATAAATATAATAGTTATAAACTAAATAAATTGAAGATAAAAATTAATTTATAAAAATTTGTAACAGATTAAGATTTTTATTGTTTGGTTTGGTATTGCGTGACTTATATTTAATAAGGCATTGGGGTATATATGTAATAATTCTAAACTAAAGAAGTTGAAGAACACATATTAGTTTTATTATTATGTTTTGAATCTTGTTGACTTTATTACAATGTAGTATCTGTTTATCCATGCTTTCTCAATCTACTGAAACACACAGAGTCATTGTCCCCACACTGAAATTTGAACCTGAGACCTCTCATTTGAGGGGTCACATCTATGTCGCTCGACATATTAGTTATTATTATTATTATTATTATTATTATTATTATTATTTGATTGTGTATGGGGTCAAAAATTTTATTGTTTGGTCCGTCTTAGCCCAATCCATATTTTAATCCGATCCATCATTGATAAATGTAATAAGTCTAAACTAAAGAACTTTAAGAAAAACGAATCAATAGTTTGGGTTTTGGGCCGAGTCAAGTCAAGATTTTTATTGTTTTGTCCAGCTCAATCAGATTAATATTTTAACCGAGTAGCTCAATCCAGTTTATAACTAGACAAATGATAGGCCAACCCGCAAATTTGGAAAGAGAGAAATGAGTGTGAGATAAGAATATGAAAAATATCTTTCGAGTAAAAATATCATAATACATTTTCGGCCAAAATAGTGGAATGAGTATTTTTCATTGACTTCATTTTCGTTGATAGCCAAATACTAAAAAAATCTAAAAAATGACTTCCAATTATTATTATTATTATTATTATTATTATTATTATTATTTTGGGTTTCAAATATGTTACTGCATTTTGGTACAATTTATTTACTAGTAACCTTTACTTTTCTAATACTTAACTATTTTATTTTTTGTACATATATTTCAAGTTTAATAGTTAATTAGCTCATTAGAATTCAATTGTTATTGTATGGACCATGGTCCACACAACTATCACATCAGGGGTAGAAGTAAGTGAGTAGAATTTTGAAGCATGTATAGTAGATCTAAAGGAAAACAGTAGTAGCCTGAGTATGGACAATCATTATTTGGTGTACCCAGATTAAAAATAGCGTTGTTTCATAATTTACATAAACGGTATTTTTTTTTCTACAATCAGAAATAACGTTGGTACTATAAGTATATAATTTAATATGTCAATGATAGACTTATACATACTATGTTAACTGCATGCACATAATCTGTTAACTACATGTTTATAACATCAATATCTCAAGTCTATCATTAAACTTGCTAATTTTTAACTAAACATCTCTTAAAACTAAACTATAATCATGATTATATGTGAACACTCAATTTAAATATTTATTGATGGTGATATTTATATTCATTGATATATTATTTGTAAAGAGATCAAAATGCCGTAACCATATAACAAAAAACTTTTTTCTTTTAATAACCTAATTTTTCTATATTCCCTATGCTACATCCTGGAGCCTATGAACTAGGCATATGAGAATATAAATTAAACCAATCTAACTTTGAGAGTCAAGACTCAACACTAAACTATATATTTCTATACACACGAAAGTTAACATGAACCTAAACTCCCAAATTCCAATATTCGTGGCAAAAATATCAAACATCAGCCTACCGCAGTAAAGTATGATACTTCTTATACACTAAATTAACGTACCAGATGCAACCAAATACTTTTAATTTAATAATGATGGCTGGCTCAAAGAAAACAATAATTCTGAGAATGTTATTATTATTGACCAATGACCAATCCATAATTATGTAAAGTACATAATGAAGAGATGTATTTATAAGGATAAAAGAGTCTAAGTCAAGATAGTAATGGTAAATGATAATATTCCTAACAATATATATAGGGCCAGGCCAGGAAGAATGAATTCTAATGGATGAGCCTAAAATACGGAGTCCTAATAATTGCAACTATTAGAATGTTGTGTCAAGATTATTACTATATTGCATGCAATTAAGTATATAAATTATATGCATTCAAAAAAAAAAAGTATATAAATTATATGGTAACCACCTTGTGCTCAGATAATGCCTCTGTGGCTTCCCTTAGGAAAATGACTGATTATTAAAAGTAAATAATTCCTTTAATTTTGCATTCAAAATTCTATATATTATACACATACATACACACAACTCCATAGTCGTCGATCAAACAAAAAGCGGATCGAATTACATATATACCCATTATATTCCTTCCTACCTAAAATTCGCATTATGGATGAGTTTCTCCTCCTCCTCCTCAGCAATGGAATTCTGCCTCGACAATATTATCTCGAATGCATTGGACTTGGTTCTGGGATGATACGTGGCGATCCTGTTCCCCTTTTCATCGTACACAATTGCCTCCTCGTCATCTTCTGGGACTCTGCACTTCTCACCTAAGATGATCGCTTTCTTCCAAACCGAATCCTCGTGTTTCAAGTACTTCATCTTGCTGTTATTGTTGTTGTTATTGTTATTGTCCCCTCTCCTCGACCCCTGCCGCATCATCATCATCATCATCATCGACGTCGACCCCGTCGACACGCTCGACTCCAGCTTCCCCCGCGGCGGCGGGGTCGTCATCGGCGTCGAATGTGACCGCACGTGGCACGAGGCCGACCGCGCCGGCGGAGGCGGCAGCAGTGGCCGGGAAACACCGTTGCCGTTCGCGATAACGATACTACTCCCCTCCTCCACCTCTGGCTGGGGGGTTAGTGGTGTGAATTCGGGTTTCGCCGCCGCCGGGGAAGATGATGCCAACTTTTCTGGGTTTGGGTTTCTCTTCTGCTGCGACGGCGGCGTTTCGTCTCCGCCCACCGGAGCTCCGGGCGGCTTCTTCCGCGACAAGGAACCGCACAGGGACCAAACTACGGCGATTGTCGCGGCGATGCATGCGATCAAAAACGTTAGAGATAGTACGGCGGGGTGTTTTTTGTGATTATAATTGTAATCATGGTACGAAGGAATATTTCTTCCCATTATTTACAATATAATGAGAATAATAATGATTTCTTTAAAACAAACAAAAAAAATCTTTTTAATTTGCTGTAATCAAGAAAGAATTAATGGCTGTATGTAATATAAAAACTTTTTGTTGATTTTCGCTCTGAGAGAGTGATAGATGTTAATTCTTCCCAAACTTATGAAGATGATGAAAATGGGTTACGTTGTTGGTTTTGTTTGAGAGTGATGAAAATTATTGTAACCGAAAGTAGCAGTTTTAGCAAAAGAATGATCGGCTAATAATCGCAGAAATGTTTGTTTTTAGCATTATATACAAGTCCTAACACTGGCCGTTAAGTTAGTTATCCAACTGTCAAATTTGTTTGCTGCGCTGCATGCAATGCCACCGAAATTAGGAACATAAGATTAGAGATTTTAATATGTATATAAATAGTTTTGAATGCTTTAACTTCGGAGTCTTTTATTTCTGTGTTTGGTTATTTAGTTGATGATGTAAAGAGCTTGGCATCTGAGATTGATGATGTGCAGTTCTGTCATGTGAAGCGATCTGCGAATTGTGCTGCTCATGCTGTTGCCAGGGAAGCCTTTTCTGTGTCAGGTTGCGGGGAGTGGTTGGATGAGCCACCTGTTTTTCTTGTTGACATTCTTGATTCCGATTCAATGAATTAATCTTTCTCTTTCAAAAAAATAAATAGTTTTGAAATTACTTATAATAAGATAAAAAAGTTATGGATATCCAATTATCCATAGTAGATTTCAGTATTTGATGGAGAAGTATGTATTTTTAAACGTCCACGTACTAAAAGTAAAGTAAATATAGGGATAAGTCGGATAATGGATTTAGTAACCCCAACTTACCAAATCAATTGACATCCTACATACTTGAAAATAATGGCTAAAATACTAGATGCTTTGAGAACAAAGCCAACCAATTCAAAAGTAAATATATCATTAATGAATAATGAGTAAGGCTAACATTCATTTACATACTATTCTCTGTTTCATTTTATTTGTCATATTTTTTTTTAACTTATCCTAAAATAATGTCCACTTTTAAATTTAAATACCATCTTTTTTTTTTCTTTACTATTCTTATTAGTTTACCCTTTATTTTGTTTGACTTTTTAGAATGATTAGACAAAAAGTGCTGCATTTTTTATTTTTATTTTTTGCCAATTGCACTGGTATCTACAATCCAGCCTGCAAAATATGACTAATCTACCATAATCTTGGTCATGCCCATTCAAGGGCAACTCTCTCAAATGTATTTAGTGCCACTGCACAAAGGAATAATGTTGTTGAAAAGAGAAAGGAGTTGATAAGTGGATAATGAAAGATATAGGTCTTCTTTGGTAAATGACTGTTAATTGATAGTTGTTAGCTGATTGGATTAATTAGAGAGTATAAGTAGTTAGTTGATAACATTAGCTGATTGTAGAAATGTGTTTGATAAATTAACTGTTAGTTGATAACTGTTTGGTATAATTTATTTTCTCAAAAAGCTATTCGAAAAAGTTACTTTGAGTAGCTTTTTTAATTTTAGCATTTTGAAGTACAAAAAGCTAATTAACAAAATACTTGTATTGATTTTTAAACCAAGTCAAACAACTAATAGTGGTCAAATAAGTCAAAATTGACTTATAGACTAATTATTTTACGAAACAGGACATTATGTTCTTACCTTCTTGATTTGTCCAACTAAGGTTCGCAGTTCACTATGATTTCTGATAGAGAAACAATCCTCTCTCTATATTGAGGAAAAAAAAAAAAAAAATCATGATCATCTCCCTCATAAATGAAAAGATATTTATACCACACAATTAAATTAGGGCCGAGGATATTTTTACTATTGATGGGTTGGGTACTGGAGGACTAGCGTTTGGCCTCGACCCATCTTAGTCTGTGATTATAATATTATATTTCAGGATGTAGTTACCTGTTTTTGGAAGGACAACCTGGATAATCTGTTTCTAATTAGTTTATTAGGAGACTGATTTTCTATTTTCTACAAAGAATTAATTTGTAATTAAAAGCCCATAATTTGAGAGATTTACATTTTTAATTTAGGTCAAGTACCATAATTAAGTTTTGAGTTGTATACATACCCTAAAAAAAGGTGGATAGTTATGATGTGAAATGGTGCACACGGTTGCAAAACGATGTTGTTTTGACTAAAAACACGCGTCCCATTTAAAAAAAAAATCAGTTTCGATTCATTGTGGATATTTAGTTCATTCATTGTGGATATTTAGTTCATTCATTATGGATTTTGTGTTATTCATTCACTGTGGATATATAGTTATGAATTTGTGGATATATAGGTATGAATCTATGGATATAATTCAAATTATGAACAAAAAAATGTTATTGCCGGGAATTACAACGAATAATACTACTTGACCCACTAAATGAACAAAATTGAAGAATACGACTAAGGACACGTTGATGTGGATGACCCAGACGACCATGCCACACTGAAAAACAGGCACGAGCGGAAAGAAACGCGGAAGGAGACGAACTTGTTACTGGCAGCGTGTATAACCCCCCAGAGCTATTGCCCCGTAGAATAATTTCCTTGGTGTTGATATCCTTCACAACAAAAAAAAAAAAAAAAAAAAAAAAAAAAAAAAGAGGGGTGATGTCCGATGGCCAATGGCATTACCTCGTCCGACAATGACAACATGATCATGGATATGAGGGCCTGATCCTGTCGAACTCAAGCGCGATGAGCGAGATTGGGTTGCGCCGATGCACCGTCCTCGCCGGGAAGAAACGCCGGCGGACATAGGGTCGTACCATCAGTGAACCCCATCAAATCGTGACCATCAAGAAAATGAACAACTTGGGCTCTCCAAAACAGGAAGTTCTTGTAGGTCAGTTTGATACTGATAAAGTGGTGAGCAGTGGATAAAGAATTCATGGCGATGTGACTGAAGAAGCAACAACATTAGAGACGGTCCGTCCCGAAGAGTTAACAAATCCGTAAGCCATTAGGAAAGAAACCCTAGCTAAACTAATACTAAATGAGAACTGACAGAATTGTATTGAATGAATGTAATTACAAAGGTACAGATCATAAGTATATATATACAAAAAGAATTATAGGACGACTAAGATAGGGATTTATAGAGTAACTCAAATATATAGAGTCCTAATAGAGAGTACTTTACTCTATCCAAATTCATTCCAAACTTGTTTAGACAACACCTAGACATATTCTAATAAGGTTCGAGACTCTCAGGTACGTACCAACAAATACTGGACCATCCCTAGTCTTCAATTTAACACTAAATAATCGGAATCAAATATGACCAAATTTGTCAAGCACCTTATATTTAATTGGCACTTTTGTAACTGTCCTTGGGAGAATGTCACAAGATCGAGTTCCAATAATGGAGTATTAACTCTTTAAGTTACAACTACTAAGAAAGTATATTAAACAAATACTACACTATAATAGAGTCGATAGTACTTAAAAAAAATGTCGAAATCTAATAGATTAAATTTCCTGGCAAATCCTTGGGCTTTGATTTCTTTCATCGTTTTCCTGTTTTACCCTTTGTTCTCTCTCACTATTTTTTCCCTTGATAAAATCTGGAATATATACCTTTGCTATCTGCAACTAACGACTCGCTCCCGCAACAACGTACACCAACCATGCATGGGCAAGAATTTTGATTCCAGTCAAACCATATATCTACTTAACGACCCAATCAACGTAACGTCACTATAAGTGTATAACCCAATCAAGTCATCCAGGAGAATTTTTTTTTTTTTTTTTCGAGATAAGTCATCCAGGAGAATAGTTACGTTGAAAAATAAATATTAAAATCAAAACATGAGAAAAGTTATTGTTGAGCATATTTAGGATCATATGAGAACACTTGCTTTGGTGAGAACGCAAGAACAAATTGTGTGTGCATTCATTTAATATTTTTTAATGGTCTAGATTAGATGAAATGTGTGCGACCGTGAATTAAATGTATGTAAACGCGATTAAGTGTGTTTGCACACATTTAATTCGCGTTCGCACACACTTAATCTAATCTAGACAATTACAAAATATTAGATGAATGCACGTATTTGTTCTTACGTTCTCACCTAAGCAAGTGTTCTCATTGGAACCCTACCCTTGTTGATCATATATATATATATATATATATATATATATATATATATATATATATATATATATATATATATATATATATAGAGGCGGGTTCAGGTGCGGCAGTGTCTTACGGTGCGGCAACACCAATAGTTCACCAAATATGCACCATCAACGTTAGGAAATACACCACACAAAACAGAGTAAACAGAGCCCTGCATCACCAAACACACACCATTAGGTGTGAGTAAAAACACCATACACTGTTCGAAAATACACCATTGGGGGTGGTGAGTTATATGGTGTGTTTTTTTGAGTCTGTGGTGTATTTTGTGATGTTTTATTACATTTCATTGGGGTGTGTTTTTATTACATTGTTGGTGCATATTGTTAACACTGTTGGTGTATTCTGGAATTTGACCGCACCGCCGCACCGTAAGACCCTGCCGCATATGAGCGCTCTTCTATATATATATATATATATATATATATATATATATATATATATATATATATATATTTGTGTACAGTCAACTATCAATTTATACTTTTAGTTAAAAGACATAATATATGAAGAAGCTCCCAATCACGACACTAGAGAGAAATGAAGAATTAGAAAAATTAAGAAAGGAAAATTGCATAAATAAAAGGTGAAGAATTGAAACACATTTTTGAAGGTGCTATGAGGAAGACTGAAGACAGCTTAGGCTTCAATCATTATAATTCTGAAACAAGGTCCATCTTGAACTATTTAGTATATTACATATTTATTTTAGTGTATGACAAATTCATTTTGAATTTACATACACTAAAAATAAACGTACAAATGCATTAAAAATAAATTTGTACCAAAATATAATGAATCACTAAAAACTAAATATAGAATTGATGAGTAAATACGCATAGAAGACTGATCTGTATAGTCGGTCTGTCAAGAAGTCACACAACCGGTCTGTTACGGTCATCAACTTGACGGGACTAAATCACTTGTGATCAACTGCACCGCTCGTACCGATAGACCTCGTAACAAAAGAAAATGCTCTCGGATCACCGTAGGTTGACCGGTAGGCCTACAATGTGATGTAGCCTGCAGAGCCGAAAACTATAATTTGCCTATATGCTTAATTGGAGTTAAAGTATTACTGTATTAGATTTCAATTGTTATATCGTGCACCAGGGCACACAATGCATTGTGCGCCTTAAAAATTCCCTGTTTCGTATGTATATAATTGTATAGTAGAATACACATAAACTCCTAACATAATACACATAATCTAACATAATACACACAAACTTTTAACATAATATACATGAACTCTTAACATAATATACATAATCTCTTAATATAATACACATAAACTCTTAACATAATACACATAAACTCATGCATTGTGCGCCCTGGTGCACGATATAATTTGTGACTAGATTTGGAGACCCAGCCAAGTACCTTGTGCTAAGATGATATGTAGTGACAGGGAGGTCATGAGAACGAGTCTCAGTGGAGGTGATATTGACTCTTTGTGTTTCAATAAGTTAAAAAAGTAACATATACTACAATATAATAGAGATATTAGTACTCAAAAAAAAAAAATGGAGATCCATTTTGTATTTCGCTAATTTTTTTTAAATAAATAAATTTTACTCTTGTGATACTATTATCATAAATTTGAATATGAAATTATAAAGAATGAAAAGATTAATATATCTAAATCTAATCTTATCTTACTCTATAGAATAGCAAAATGTTTTTTGCCACATCAGTTTCCCGCCTAAATGAAATTGCATCATTTTAAGGTATTAAATACCAATTACATGAAATTGCATCATTTTAAGGTATATAATGCAGCATACTTATATATTTTCAATACATGTTAATCTACAATTATTGTTATTTAATGATGAAGCAAGTAATACATTCCAGTATTTTTAAGTTAACATTTTATTATATAAATTAATTTATTGTTTACTGAAATTAAAAAAAAAAATTAGAGTATCTGATTTTAAAAAATAAGATTAACATATTTTTTTATTCTTACAATTTTGTTGATCGACAATAATTTAATTGCTCATTCTAATAAATGTTTATTGGGCTTAGCATTGCAGGTTTTATTTTTTCTTTCATGTCATGAAATATTTCATATTTAGTTTAGATTTATATATGTTGTACGTATATAATTATTATAATTAAGCAATGTTTAAGAAAAGATTTTCGTAATTTTTGTATGAATATTCGATGTGCCCCGGGTGCACACGACTCTAAAATTTTTTACCTCATTTTGAGATTTGATTTGTACCTCTTTTTGTGCAAGAGAGATCATCTATGTTATATATATAAACGGTGATTCAAACAATTCAAGTTTTTTAAAAAATTCTCTCTCTAGATTCTCTCTAGGGTTTTTGCGGTTCCTACTAGGGTTTTCCTAGGTTTTCAACTATGATTGGTTTCTCTGTCCGGACGATGGCCGGTGATGACACGATGGATGTCGAACAGCATGGGCGGGAGAGGGGAGCGATCGTTGAGGAGGAGAGGATGGACGGAGGGCTGTCGGACGGTGATGATCTACGCCGGACGAAGGAGGGGGAATTCGGTGTGCGACGAACCGGTGGGGGGTGTTCGGTCGAACAGCGGCGAACGGCTGGGGGGTGTTCGGGCGACAGGGTGTATGGAATGAATGAGGGCATGCGGCGGGAGGAAGGGGTTGGGGGTAACACCGGCGGTTTGCGTCCAAGGAGAGGAGGGCTGTCGGTTGAGGTTGGCAGTATGGAAGGGAGGGGGCAGTGTGGGGGGGAAAGGGCAGGGGCTGGTCGGCCGGTGAGAGGGGTGGTGGCTGTTGCGGGTTTGATGGATAGGTGGACGGATTGGGCACTGATGGAGGAGGAGGGTGCGGTGTTTATGCCGGGAGGTGAGGATACCGGTGTAGGGGGTGGCGGGGAAGGTGAGGACGAGACATGGAGGGTTGTCGGGCGGTTTTTGACGCAAAAGTTGATAAAACTGGATTTTATGAGGCAGGTGTTAGCGTCAGTTTGGCAACCGGTGCGTGGGGTACAGGTAACGAAGATTCAAAGAGGTTTGTTCTTGTTTGTTTTTTTCCATAAAACAGATATGGACTATGTTCTGAATGGGGGTCTCTGGGCTTTTGAAAATAATGCACTTATGTGTCGGGAGGTGTTAGACGGGGTGAATCCTGTGGATGTGGAGCTGGATATGATTGATATGTGGGTACAGTTGCATGACATGCCGAAGGGGTACACGTCTCATGCAATTCTGGAACAGGCAGGGAATTTTTTGGGCTCTTTTGTTAAGCATGATGAGAGATTTGAAGGGGCGCCATGGTTAACCTTCCATCGTATTCAGGTGTCAATTTCGGTTGATAGGCCGCTTAGGAGAATGATGAGGTTGATGAAGAGAGACGGGACTACAACATGGGTTAATTTCAGGTATGAACGGCTACATAAGTTTTGCTCGGTTATGCGGGCTGGTGGGTCTGGAACGCTCCTAGAGCGGTTGGGGGTAGCCGGCTCGTGCAGGTAGGCGGAAAACCACGTCTATTGGTAGTAAAGCCACGAATGATTGGGGCATTAGACGGGGGTCGGGGAGGTGGGGGAGTCACACCCACGAGTATGTCTGAGGATGAGGTGGTGGTGGCTATGGCAAAGCGTCGTAGGCATGGGACGGAGACTGGAGAGGATGGTGGGAATGATGAGGTAACAATCACTGATGGTTCAAAAAACTTGTCCATGGCGGGAGCTGGTGTCCAGCCCCGCCCATCATCATGAGTACGATAAGCTGGAACTGTCGTGGCTTGGGCAATCCACGCACAGTTCGAGAAGTAGTGGACCTAGTGTCCCGTAAGAAGCCATAGTTTGTGTTTTTGATAGAAACCAAGGTGGCACGGAGTCATGCGGAGAGAGTCCGTGTCAGGCTTGGTTACGAGGGTTTGTTTTATGTGAATAATGAAGGCTTAAGTGGGGGTATGGCACTCCTTTGGAAGAAGAACAACACGGCTAGATTGTTGAGTTACTCGCTCAACCACATTGATATTGAGGTTAGTATAAATGACAAGTTATGGCGTATGACATGTTTATATGGATGTCCGGATCGAAATAGAAGAGAGGAAACCTGGGAGCTACTGAGTATGTTGAGGAGTAGATCTGGATTACCCTGGGTGGTGGATATGGGATTTTAATAATCTTCTCAATCAACATGAAAATAGGGGGGAAATCCATACCCAAATAACCTCTTACGAGGGTTTGGGGAAGCCATTGATGTGTGTGGTTTGGTGCAGATGCCGATGCGGGGCCGCCAGTTCACATGGGATAAGAGTAAAGGCACGGTGAATTGGATACAGGAGAGGCTTGATAACGTGCTTATTACGGAAGAGTGGGGTGGTATGAAGAATGCATGGGTGGAGAATCTGCAGACTAGAGAATCAGATCACTCGGCTCTGTTCCTCAATATAAATGCTCTCAGTATGTGTAGAGTAAGAAGACCGAGGAGGTTTAGATTTGAAAATGCATGGTTATTGGATAGGGGTGCAAGGAGGTGGTGGAGACAGCCTGGCAGGAGGGGAGGCCGGAGGGCTTGTTGCACTGTCAGCAGTTTTGTGGTATAAAGTTGATGCGATGGGGGGAGACCAATTCCATAAATTTGGTCACCGAATAGGGCAGTTGCGGAAGCAGCAAGAGAAGTTCTGTGATGTAACGAATCCGGTCGCATTGGCCGAATTCCAACAAAATGAGAATCAGTTAAAGCAATTGGAGGCCCAGGAGGATGTATTTTGGAGGCAGCGTGCGAAACAACACTGGCTCCGGGATGCAGATGCTAACACCAAGTTCTATCACAGGTATGCTTCTGCCCGTAGAAAGAAGAATTTTATTGCTAGTATTAAGAATGAGGGTGGGAATTGGGTGGAGGATACAGATATGCATTCGGTGATTTTGGATTATTTTAAGAGCATATTTGCTTCTAATAATTTGAGCTGTGATGATCCCCTCTTTAATGGTTTTGCCCCCCGTGTGTCGAATGAGAATAATGAGATGTTGAATCAGCCTTTTTCGGTAGAAGAGGTAAAAACAGCACTTTTTTCTATGTTCCCGGATAAAGCACCAGGCCCGGATGGAATGAATCCGGGTTTCTATCAGCACTTTTGGTCTATTGTGGGGGATGATGTGTCTGGTTTTATATTGCATGCTTTGAACTCTGGGGTATTTCTAGAAGAGCTGAACGATACTAACATAGTATTGATTCCTAAAAAAGAGGTCCCGGAGACTGTTGCAAATTTGAGACCGATTGCGTTAAGCAATGTCATATATAGGATAATGACAAAAATGTTGGCAAACAGAATGAAAGTTTTGATGGGGGATATCATCTCAGAATCCCAAAGTGCTTTTATTCCTGACAGGTTAATTACGGATAATATCTTGGTGGCAGCTGAGGTGGGTTACTACTTGAACAGGTGGTGTGTAGGCTGGAGTGCACTAAAGTTGGACATGTCAAAAGCATACGATAGAATGGAACGGGGTTTTCTGGAAAAAATGTTGATGGTGCTGGGTTTTAGTGATAAATGGATTAATCTAATAATGTTGTGTGTGACAACAGTGAGCTATACTGTAATGGTGAATGGGGAGGTGGGGGGACGGGTCAAACCGACTCGTGGACTCGGACAGGGAGATCCTCTTTCCCCTTATTTATTCATTATCTGTGCTGAGGGACTTTCGATGTTGTTGCAGAAGGAACAGATGGCAGGATCTATACATGGATGTAGAGTGGCTAGGGGTGCTCCTCCGGTGTCTCATTTATTCTTTGCAATGATAGCATGCTTTTCTTTAAAGCAAATATCCATGAGGCTATTGTTGTTAAACAATGTTTGGTAAGGTATGAGAAGCTATCTGGACAGGTGGTGAATTATAACAAGTCAAATATTTGTTTTAGTCGAAATACTCAGCACATAGCCAGAACGCAGGTGGCGAACTGCCTTGAAGTAATGCAGGCAAATAATTTTGGGAAATATCTGGCCTCCCATCGTTTGTGGGCAGAAATAAAAGGGCAGTCTTTTCCTATGTAGAGGAAAAGATCAAACAGAGGATTGGATCGTGGAGCACAAAGTTATTATCTCAGGCTGGTAAGGAGGTCTTATTGAAAAGTGTGGCTCAATCTATGCCAACTTTTTCAATGAGTGTTTTTTTGTTGCCTGAGACAGTTTGTCAATCTATTGAGAGAGCCATGAATAGATACTGGTAGGGAAGTGGCAGGGATAGGGGATACATTGGAAGGCATGGGATAAATTATGTATCCCCAAGAAGTTTGATGGTTTGGGTTTCAAAGAATTGAGAGCCTTTAATCTGGCTATGCTGGGTAAGCAGGCCTGGCGTTTTCTGACAAATCCACAATCCTTAGTGGCAAGAATATACAAAGCCAGGTATTACCACACTTCTAGTTTTGTTGATGCCACTATTGGAAATAACCCAAGTTTTTATTGGAGAAGTATAATGGCAGCTCATCCAATAGTGGTAGCTGGGATAAGGCGCAGGATTGGAAATGGTGAGACAACTCTGATTTGGGGACACCCATGACTACAAGATAATCCTAGCCCCTTAATACAAACAATTATGCCTGAAGAGTTAAGAGAGGCACGAGTAGTAGGTTTGATTGAACCACGAACAAAAACATGAGATCCACATATTTTATCTGATTTATTTATCCCTGAGGATGTGTGCAGAATAATTATGATTCCTGTTAGCCCAGATTATGATGACTCATGGTACTGGATTGGTGACCCAAAAGGAATTTATTCAGTAAAGAATGCTTACAAGCGTATTGTGGGTGATTATGAGAATAACCCAGGTGAATTTGATTAATGGGTTAAGATGTGGAAGTGGAAAGTACCACTAAAGTGGAAGACTTTTTTGTGGAGAGCAGTATGTGATATTTTACCCACTACCATGAACTTAATTAATAAGAGGGTGGAGATTGACCCGGCATGCCCTATGTGTATGATTGATAATGAAGATGTGTTGCATGCATTAGTATATTGTGAATATTCTGCATTAGTTTGGAATATAACACAATTACCTATCACAAACATTGTTACAGATTCGTTTGCAGCATGGCTCACTTGGGCTATGGCGATCTTAACAGAGGAACAAACACACCATATGGTGGGAGTTCTTTACAATATATGGAGATGCCGCAATGCAGACGTGTGGAAAGGGGCCATGTCTCGGCCGAAATCAGTTGTGAAGGGAACGGAAGCGGTGCTCAGGGTGTATGGCGCGGTGCACAGCCGGTCCGTGAGAGAAGAATTACAGCCACAATCCGAACCGGTATTGCCCGACAATCACATGCGATGTTATATAGATGCGGGATATCGGCAGGAAATCGGGGAGGCTACGTATGGAATTGTGTTATTAGCGCCCGGAGGCTCGTTTGTGGTAGCAAAGAATGGTAGATCATCCTCCTGTTTTTCACCATTCATGGCGGAGGCAATGGCATTTAAAGAGGCACTATCCTGGTTAGTTGAGAGGAATATCTACTCGGCCTACCTTCTCACAGATTGTTTGGTCCTGCGTACTACCATCCACCACCAAACTACACCTATTCACTCGTATGTTGGGTTAATAATCGACCAGTGCAGAACGATAATGTCTTTATTTAATTTTGTTTCGTTAAGCTATGTGCCTAGACAGTTTATTTTACATGCTCATACTTTAGCTTCGTTAGCTTTTACTCAGAAACATTCTATGTATTGGGATTCTATCCCTCCTGATGCTATTTCAACTTTCATCAATTAATACAATCGGCAAATTGGTTTTTTCAAAAAAAAAAAAGAAAAGATTTTCGTAGTTAGTTTCAATGTATGATGATGATACTGTATTTTTTTATTTATATATTGTCAAGTATATGTACTATAGGCTTTAA
Organism: Ipomoea nil; assembly: GCF_001879475.1. Lineage (NCBI taxonomy): Eukaryota > Viridiplantae > Streptophyta > Magnoliopsida > Solanales > Convolvulaceae > Ipomoea > Ipomoea nil. The sequence continues at coordinate 898,518 of NW_017618707.1, read as the reverse complement.
TTGCAAATCATATTAATAAATGATTTATATATACGAAAATTTAATTTCATAATTTTTTATTGTATATTGTTTGATTTCCTAATTTTAAAACATTTTTTTTATAAAAATGTGTGTGTGTGTGTGTGTGTGTGTATAATTATTTTAATGTACAATTTTTAAATCTCATGTGGTATGTTATATCGCAATTCTTTATAATATATGCTAACAGTATGTGATGTTCGATATAACAACCAATTTAGTATTGTTAAAGCAAAATACATTTCAGAATAAGTTTTAATTTCATGATTAATATTTTATTTTATTATTTTTAAAATATTATCAATAATAAAGTTACTTAAATTTTATACCGTGCATCGCACGGGGCAAACACTAGTCTAATCTAAAAACATAATAAGTGTGAAAGAACGTTATACTCTTTATTTATGTCCGAATTTTTCATTAAGTTTTTTTAATACATTATGCTATAAATGTTGTACTTTACAATATTTTGGACAGACATACCCCTACCGTTATAACTTCTGTTATCTTTTCCACTATTGTTACCATGCACATGCATCCACTATATATTTTCTTATGTTCTTCAATAATAATAATAATATATACATATTATATAAGTCTTCAAAAAAATATACATATTATATAATGAATTTATATATATGTTAGTAATTCCTAGAATATAAATATCAAATTTATAAAAATGTTATACATTATTATTATTATTATTATTATTATTATTATTATTATTATTATTATTAACATTATTATTATGTTTTTAGATTGTTTACAATAATTTAAATATCTAAAATTCAAATAAATTTGAAATTTTAATATAAAGTACTAATATTGGATACTTATTTTTTGTGCATCGCGCATAAAAAAAATACTAGTAAAAACTAATAAGTGTAAATGAAAGTTATATATTCTTCATTTATGTCTGATTTTTTTAATACATTATGCTATAAGAGTTATACTATACAATATTGCAAATATTATTAGTTTTGGCATTGATTGGAAGGTATTGATTTAATACTAAATTAATTGGATGCAGAATTAATGTTTTTCTATTTCATTAAGAAGGAGTGATTTTCTTTCTAATATTGAGGAAATCTTTCTCACTAAAAAAACACAAATTTTATGGAAATTATTAATCATACCATAAATAATATTACATTTTCATTCCGAAATTATTAGCTCATATTTTAAGAGCAAATACCAATTTTAGTCCTACGAGTATTAGCAAAATGACAATTTTGATCCATATATTTAATTCATACCAATTTCCATCCACAATTATTATTTTAGTACCAATTTTCATCAACGACTATTGATTTAGTGCCAAAATTCATCACGCCCGTCAATAAATCAATAAGGGACTGACAATATAATTACACTTTTTTAACAATATAATTACTTTCTTGAATGGGAAATTAATCACATTCCTATTATTAAAAAAAGTGTAATTATATTGTTAGTCCCTTATTTGACATGTTATAGATTTGTATAACAAGACTTCGTAGTTGAGCGGTATAATTGTAATTCTTTTAAATGAGAGGTTACATATTTGAACCCCGATAAGACAAAAAGATAGAAATTCGAAAACAGGAAATGAAAAATTGTTAAAAAAATTTAAATATAACAAGAGAATTTAAATAAATGTAGTCTAAAGGTGCGTTTGGAAATCATTTTTTGGATTTGAAAATAACTTCCTCTTTTTTTTTTTTTGAAAAGTCATTTTTCATTTAAAGCAGTGAAGCAGCCAATCATCCGCCACCTGCCAACCACATCCTATGATTAATAGATTAATTTGACTAATTTTATGGATTTTAGAAGAAAAAAAAAAAAAAAAAGAGGTAAAATTAATCTTTAAAAATAAAACAAAAACATAAAAGCCCACAAAATGTGACAGTTTACGCTTTATGCAATGAATGCGACAACTTCTATGAGTATTTATTCGGGTATTGTTGGACTCAATATCTGAAAGCCGACATATATAGGCTTGGTTTATAAAGCAAAAGGTGTAGGTTTAATCTCTTTTGTCAATCATCATATATTCGATTCTATTCTATTCTATTCATATATAGGAAGGAGTATCCATTTCCTGGACTGTTTTCTTCATCACTTCAGGCGATACCCAGATTCCTGTCTTGTTTGACTCCTTTTTCAATAAATTTTCTCTCTTTACACACATTAAGAAGTGGGTTTAAGATAAAGTTGAGGTTCTTGATCGTTTTAGCACTTATATTGGGACATTTGAATTGGTAGGGGTTTGCAACTTCTATGAATGGAAACCAATAGCAGCAGCAAATTCAAGAAAATTTGTGTTTTCTGTGGAAGCAACCCAGGCTACAGAAAAGTCTTCAGTGATGCTGCTCTTGAGTTGGGGAATGAACTGGTTAGTTTTTTTGGATCGAATTTAAACATACATGGATTGTTGAATGAATACCCGACATGGGATTTTGATGTTATTGCCTTTTGCTTTGCAAAAATTTGGGTTTTATATATGAATTGAGTTGATGCAATAGTAGAATGGGTTCTATATATGAATTGTTGCATTGAAGTGGTGTTTGTTTCCAATTGTTCTTGTCATGTGGTCTTTGAAACAAGCTAAGGATTGGCTTTTGTAACTGTTATTGTACCCATTTTGAAAAAGGGCTAAGTTCCATTCTTCTTCTTTTTTTTGGATGACGAGGGAAACCCCACTACCCTTTCGGGTGTAGGTAAACCCCTCTTTGTGACCTTAGCTGGCAAAAGATTACAATGAAATAAACCAGCTTAGGTTACCCATAACTGACCGTCTCAAACCAAGGGGGCAAGGATTCGAAATCGAAGCCAGGATCTCTTGCCATCTTGGCTGGGGATCCCATTCTTCTTGGTTTTTAATTTCAAGAGAAGCATGTAGGTGTCACCTTTTGACTCTGAAGTTTGGTTGCAGGTAGTGAGGAAGATGGACTTGGTCTATGGAGGTGGAAGTGTTGGTTTGATGGGGTTGATAGCCCAGAGAGTCTATGATGGAGGCTGCCATGTTTTTGGGTAAAAAATCGATTTAAAAAGGATTACGGGTTTTCAATATCAATAGCTACACTCTCTTTGATTTAGTGCAGAAGTGAAGAACTTTATTTATTCCTACTTCTCTTAACCTGCAGGGTGATTCCAAAAGCACTTGTGCCGATTGAGGTAGTCATGGGTCTTAACATATTACTATTTTGCATTTTTGTCTAACCTTCATTTAGTTTCTTGTCTGCTTATGTATGTCTTGTATAAAATACATAACAACTTTGTTTTTGCTTTTAAATTGCTGTCAATAACGTTGTAGTGGTCAAGTAGGTTGAATACTTCACTTTAACATTATGCGTTTTTGTTCAGATTTTTCTCGAAGGTGATAGGGGAAATTTTTGGTCCAATATTATAATATGTGGAACATTTATCCTTTTTTTTTTTTTAAATTTTAATTTCTTTTTGTAACTTGCTATAAAATGTTTCAACTTAAGTCACAGTTAACCCAAGTAGCATTGACAGATATCTGGAGAAAGCGTTGGCGATGTTAAAATTGTTCCTGACATGCACGAGCGTAAGGCTGAAATGGCTCGACAGGCTGATGCTTTTATTGCACTTCCTGGTAACTATTTGACGGAATGGGAATGAAGTGAACCTCTATTTTGATAAGAATATACACACATTCTCTGCCTTCTTAATCCTGTATTTTTGTGTCATGAATATTTTTAGGTGGATATGGTACCATGGAAGAGTTACTTGAAATGATAACATGGGCACAACTTGGAATTCACAAGAAACCGGTAAAAACCCCGAAGTTAAATTTGTGCGAAATCTAATGAAAATGGTAATTACTTCTAAAAGGGTGCGTCTGGTTTTCAGGTTGGCTTGCTCAATGTTGACGGGTACTACAATTCTTTGCTGACATTATTTGACAATGGCGTGGAGGAAGGTTTCATAAAGCCAGGTGCTCGGCACATTGTGGTCTCTGCTCCCACTGCCCGAGAGCTCTTAAGCAAGATGGAGGTACTTGCAAAAAAATAAATCAATACAAATGAATAAAACTGCAATCATACTAATGAGCATAGTTGCAGTAGGCGCTAGGAGCTAATCAGGCGGTAGAGTAGCGCCCAACGCCTAGACGGCCGAGTTAGGCGCCTAGGCGGCCGCCTAGGGAGGAAATCGCCACGGTCTAGGGGCACCTAGCGCCTAGGCCGATTTTTGCAACAGTGCTGAGTATTCCCTAGTTTACATTATATATTGTTGGGCGGAGGCCGGTGAAGGGCCAAGTCCAACACCAGGTAGCTAGGGAATTGTTGGGCGGAGGCCTGAAGGGGCTGAAGGTCCATGTCCAATATCCCGCCTCTCGAAAATGTGGCAGTATATGGAAATACAGTTGCGCCTTCGCTACGAGCTATAGCTTTTGGCGTAGTGGTAAGCGCTTGATCCTAACACAGAGTATGATCTTGAACTTTGCTATCCAATAGCTTCCAACTCTAGGTAAAAGAATAAAACGAGTCCTCTGGATAATCTTGTTTGTATATACAATGCCATGTTTTAAGATCCATTTTGTTCTTCGGTTCCACAGCAATACACTCCCTCACATGACCATGTCGCGCCTCAAGAAAGCTGGCAGATGGAGCAACTAACTAATTATTCGCGGGAACAAAGCCCATAGTGAAATTCGTACACAGGTTAGGCCTACAAGTAGAATCCTGTTTCGTCTTGTTAAGTGATGGATGAGAATCTTTTCAGGTTGGACCACAATATATATAATGGCATTGCTGTTTTGCCCCACCTTCTGTGATTGATGCAGTGGTCAATCAGTGAACTCTTATAGTCCTTTTAGCTGTTAGAAACTTTGATACTTGCTTGCAATGCAAAGAATTTTTCAAATAACACTTACAGCTGAATTTGTTTTTACCAAAATACAAATTCCTTATTGACACTACTTCATTTACCTTAGATTACTGCTCTTGAATATTATCTTTTGATTATTAATTTATTATATAAAGCCTTTACAAATTGGATCAGACAGACTTGACATATGCTGATATGCTATGCTGGCAAAGCCCAAATAAGTGGCTTTTGACTTGTTTAGAGTTTTTGGTGGAGTATTATCAAAGTCTAAATCTCAAGAAACATTTTTTGTTGGAGTTAATATCAAAATGGTCCTCGCCTATAATGGTTTTTCTCAATTTCATCCTAAATGACTTTGGTGACTTAAATGTAGTCCCGGATTTTTGTGTTTTTGCTCAATTTAGTCCTCCATTTATTCCGTCCATTTGGTGTTAAATAGGACAATTCAGTAATTTCAATATTGGCATCTCTTCACTCCTAGACTTGTGAAGTGCGGAATTCCTCCTTTTTTTTTTTTAGAGTTTCGCACTTCGAGGTTGAGAGTAAAGAGAGACCAATATTGAGATTACTGAATTGTTCCTTTATTTAACACCAATTTGACGGAATAACAAACAGATGACTAAATTGAGCAAAAACATAAAAGTCTCCAAGTCGATTAGAACGAAATTGAGAAAAAACCATTATAGTTGAGGACCATTTTGGGTATTAGCTCTTTTTGTTGGGTTATGGCTTAGTGAGCCGAGTCCAACATTCTGTCATCACTCATCAGACAGTGACAGTGACAGTGACACGACTACTACGCAACTATAAGGAAATAAAGTTGTTTCTTCGCTTCTAGCTATACCTTGGATAAGGCGAGGGTGGTATTATGGGTTTAGAACATATGTAACATGCCTATAATAGAATTAGGGGCTCATCTTTTATTCTTTTAACCGTATATGGTGATTAATGGCCCACGAGAATTCAATCATTTCACTGGATAGTTATGCTGTGCATCCGTATGCACCATGCATGGTGCATACGGATGCCAAAACGACGTCGTTTTATTAAAAAACGCGTGTCTCCTCTTTAAAAAAAATTCAGGTTCGATTCCCAGCAACAACATTATATTGTTCATTCATTCTGGAATTTTAGTTCATAGATTATGGAATTATAGTTCATTGGTTATGGAATTATAGTTCATCGATTATGGAATTGTAGTTCATCGATTCTGAAATTTTAGTTTATAGATTATGGAATTTTAGTTCATTCATTCTGGAATTTTTAGTTCATAGACTAGATTATGGAATTTTAGTTCATATGTTATTGCTGGGAATCGAACCTGATTTTTTTTTTTTAGGGGAGACGCGCGTTTTATTAAAACGACGTCGTTTTTGCATCCGTATGCACCATGCATGGTGCATACGGATGCACAACATAATTTGCCCACTATACTGACAAAATATAAATAATTTTTGGTTTCATGGGACCATGACCTCCTATGTCGAATATTTATACTGAAGTGTATTTAAATGAGAACAACTATATTATAGTCTATAGAGGATTGTGATGACAGATATAGTCGTGTGCCATTAGTCTGTATGTCGTGTGTATGGCCGGATGTAGTCGTATGCATGGCCGGATGTAGTCGTGTGCTATAATTTGTATGTTGTGTGCATAGGTTTGTTAATTAATAGAGCATGAGTTCGAAATGTTTACATGTATACTAGTGTGTCATTGTGTATTAAATTATGTGCATGATACTAATTTGTCGTGTGCCCATTATCGCACCACACAGTTCTCTATATATTTTTGTCCTCATGTGAACGCAACCCTATTTATACTAGACTTTGACTAATCTTGAATTAAGCCATTTGTTGGACTTAATTTGAAGGAGCTATCTCAATACTCGTTGCTTTATTTATAAGGCTTGACTATGATATTATAGCCTTGTTTGATAATATAATTAGCTTATCAGTTAATTTTAGCTTATTTGATCAATATTAGTTGTTTGATTTGGTTAAACAATCAATATGATTGTTTGCTTAATTAGTTTTTTGTAACAACTTATTATTTCAAAATGTTAAAATTTAAAAAGCTGCTCAAAATAGTTTTTTTATCAATTTTTTGATAAAATCATTTTGTAAGTAATCAGTTAACAATTAATTTACCAAACATTTTTCTATAATCAGTTAAGGGAAAATGGCACTTTTCCCCCTGAGTTATATACCTATAGCATTTTTTCCCCCTAAATGATTGAAGTGGCTGTTTTTCCCCCTGAAATGTTAATTGGACATATTTACCCTTAAACTAAATATTTAATTTATTTTTTTTCTCCAACAAATTATGACCATAATTTGGTTCAAACTAAACAAACACTATAGCAACCAAATCGAAATATTCCAATTACAATTTAGAATCGAAATTCGATATTTAGAGTTTGTTAAAATCGTGAACTGGAACGGACGGTTCATGTTCCGAACTGAAAAAATAAAATACATTTATTGTTGAATTTAGACTATTTTAAAATAAAAAATACAAGATTAAATAAAGATGGTTCAAAATCGCGAATCAAATCCGGAACCGCCGGTTCACGGTTCAAGATTCAATTTTTTTGATACATAATTTTAATAAATTGACATTTAAATATTGAGTTCTAGATCTGAATTATAACCGTAAACTATTAATTCGATTGCTTTAGTATCCGGTTCAATTCAAACCGAACTGTGATCATCCCTACGTATACGCAATAATTTGTTGGAGTAGTAAAATAAATAAAATGTTTACTTTAAGGGTATAAATGTCAATTTAATATATCAGGGGGAAAAAGCACCACTTTTAGAATAATTGAGGGGGCTAATGTGCTTACCTAAATAATTGAGGGGGAAAAAGTGCTATAAGTATATAACTCAGGAGTAAAAAGTGTCATTTTCCCATCAATTAATGCTATCAACTAATCAAATCCACTATCTCAATCAGCTAACATTCATTTACCAAACACTCCTATATCTTTACCTTTTGACTAGGCAGCAAGGCATTCAAGCCTTTTGGAGATTATAAGGTGGCTTGTGGCTAAGCTGCAAAGGAGACTTTTAGTCCAATGATTTTGGGGGTTTTTTTTTGGAGGGGGGGTGGTGGGGGGGGGGGTGGAGGGGGTGAGGATATGCGTCATGCAAAGATAATCTAATTTGGAGGGGATTCTTTAATTGGTGTGGTGAATTTTCTTTAACTCAAGAATAAATAAATATTTAATGGCAAATGAATGATCCAAATCCGTTAATTCCACTAGAGATCTCTTGTCTTTGGTGACAATTCTAAATTTAGTTTCAGATTATCGTTTTTACCATTTAACATCCCAGACTATTATTTTTTGGACACATTTAGTAATCATATTTTTCAATTAGTTTTTAGTAAAGTCCTAAACTGGCTGAAATAGGAGAAATAACAAAAGAAAAATATGAAGAGACAAAAATGCCCTTACTAAAAATAAGAAAAGTCATGAGATTGACTAAAAGTGTCCAAAAAATAATAGTTTGAGATGTTAAATGACAAAAACGATAGTTTGTGACTAAATTTGAAATTGTCACCAAAGACAGTGAACCTCTAGTGAAATTAACTCCCGGCAGTTTTTAGACATCCTTGACATGTTTTAGTAATTCAGTGTATCATTCTCATGTGAAATCAAAAGTTCCCAACAACATTTATATTTTAAGTATGAACGTTTTTAGGTTGTGTCATGCACAATGATTTTCAAGTTGGGTGCAAAGTTACTAGTCGAGCAAGTTTCACAGGACAAAAAAAAAATGTATTTTTTGTTTCTTTTTACTCCAATTAGGGAGTCAACCTGACAAACAATACTTTATTTTGAGAATCACTTGCAAAATTATTTTACATTTTTGGAATTCTTTTATGAATTCTCGGAACTCCTTTTTGTTCTAGGAGTATGGGGCATGAATCACGCCCATAAATATCTTTCTAGGGAGCATTTGATTTTATTCTTTAAACTCTATGCTCTTGTGCCTATACCCTGTTCTAAGATTCCTCTACCAAACACATCATCCACAAATTATATTGTGGACTAGGGTTCACTTTGTAAAGTGGATCATATATAGTTCAAAATAAAGTCGTTTTTGTCTAGAAACTCAAAATTTAGCTTAATGTTTAAAAACTAGACATTGTACGTTCATAAACTCAAAGTTTAATGTTCATAAATTAGACACTACAACATTCATTATGTTTTTTTTTTTTTTGGTGTATACAACATTCATTATGTTACATGTTCATACCATGCCTTGCAAGGTAGACCTTGATGTACAATATAATTATTGCACATCATGGGAGTGTGTTAACTCTATTAGGGCATCCTCAATAGTGGTAGATTTTTGAAGAGTTTTTACAGGTGTGATTAGGAAAGAGAAAATAGTGGAAGAGGGAAAAGAAAAAAAAATAAAAGAAAACAAAATCTGAAACAAAACAAAAAAAAAAAAAAAAAAAAAATTGCTCACGCGCCTATATTCAGTGCCTTGAACGCTTTTAACAAAAATAGGAGAGATAGGCGTAACTTGCACCCAACGCACAGCAACAGCGTGGAACAATAATTTATATGGGACCCACCTTCCGACCAAAACCTTCAATTTACTGTCTCACCTCACCTTCTCTCCTCCACCTCACCCACTTTTCCTCAAAAACTAATCCAAAATCCACTAATGTGGATAGCCTTAAGATCGCCCTAGTGGCCTGGTGTGATGTTTTTGGACAGTGTGCTCCAAATAGAAAAGGGTGATATTCTTGTTCAGTAAGGTCCAGTGGTCCAGATACACAGTCGTGAATAGTATAGTAGTAAAGGTTCAAGATATTCAGTATAAAATGTTATACCCTTCACTACTTGCTCCTTATTTATGGGTTTTGTCATGGAGGAATACGGACAGGTAACGTGATATAAAACTGTGGCTTGTAATGGCATGTGAAGATCACTTTAAAACTGTACTAAAGAAGAAACCATATAAAAAAGGACTTTTTTTCCTTTTTTTTTTTCTTTCCTGCAGCTCATCTACAATACAATACAATCCATTCATATCAACCATCTCTCAAGTCTTTTACACCCAAAAGCAAATTAATCTGCGTCAGAGATAACCCCAACCAAGATGGTAAGAGATCCACATTTGTAACCACAAGGTCACGAGTTTGAATCCTTGCCCCCTTGGTTTGAGTCGATCAACTATTGGCAACCAGTACTAAGGTCAAAGGCAAGGTTTACTTACACCTGAAAAAATGGATTCCAATAAAAATACAGTTGAAACCCTCTGGTCAAAGTAAAACTAAACTTTTACTTAGGAGTCTATCTGTTGTATGGCTGATGTATTGGACCAAATGCAATTCAGCAACAGTTTCAATTTGCTTGAACAACCTCGGCAAAAAGTTGAGGGTTAGTAGTAGAGGTCAAGCCTTTTCTTTGGGTAGAGACGATATCAAGTGATGCAACGTAGCCGCTTGGATTACAGTAGTGCTTGAATCTCTGTTGCGAGCTATACTTGATTGTCTCTGCCCCGGGTTTCTGTCTGCGCCAGTTTGGAGAACGCGTCTCAAAGGTCGTGGCAGGCAACGTAGTAGCCGCGTTGAAGTTACCAGCAGCATTACGCCAATTATAATACAGAGCCTGTACAGAAAGATCTAAAGCTGATATTTGTGATAGAATTGATGTCTAGTTAGTTTATAGGCTAAAATTGAGCCTTCGATAGGAAACAAATGCTATAAGACATAAGAAATTATAAATACCATCCAAGCAAAAGGACGAGACGGGCTGTTGGTGCGGAAGGCAGCCGTTCACCCAAAGCAAGCATACCGGCGAGTACTCCAGTAACAATTGATGCAACAGCAGCACATGTGGAAACTACAATTGCTCTCCCATGCTTCAATCCGCGTGTCTGATTAGAAGAAAAGTTAAACCTTTTAAGAGAAGTAAATGGTTATACTATTAGGTATAGGGTCTATATTATGAATTGCAGGAGAAAACTACACAATCTCCCTAACAATAAAATACGAGGAAACCAAATCAGAGTTTATGGTGCAATGTTAATATTACTGAAAGAGCATGTCTGATGTTCAAAATACCTGATAAATGAATCCAGAAGCACTGCAGCATACGCTGATGGAGATGCAAACGGGCACCAGCAGCTTTGAGAAGCCTTGCTCCAAGAATATAAAGCCTAGCTTTGATATAACAGATGCCATCCTGCATTGATAGGTTGACACAAATTCAACTGAAATGCTTAATTGGCAATGCAAGTCCACTGACTATTAAAAATAAATATGGAAATTGTTTTGTTGAAAATAAACATGTGATAAATGTGAGACTCTGAAGACCTTTAGCTTATCTAGGAGACTCAGTTTATCTAATTATTAGGCTCCTTTGTAACTTTTCATCATATAGATATGGAACCTCTCTTCACTTGCTCTCATATTTTAGTTTCTGTAAGACCTTCAAATCCTAACTTTTTTTAAACCCTTAATTTCAATATGGCATCATGGTATTAGAGCTATAAACCCATAAAACCTATAGTTTAGCTCACCAAGTGCCACTAAACCAAGAGGTGGTGTTCCATTGGTTTTTTCACTCAAATCTCCCTTTCTATAAGTCCAAACAATAATTTCATTTCAGATCTTGCAGTGTTTATTTCAAGATACCATTTGATTCCAACAATGATGTAATTAATTTCCAAGTTTCAAGGGGGAGTTTTGATTTTTTTGTTATAGTTATATTAACTTGCAAGCTTTGAACATCTATATGTTTTAGCTTAAGGGAGAGTGTTACAAATAAACCTATAAATATTAGGCTTACTCTAATCTTATTACCATGGCAATATACTCTATATAGTTTTATATTATCTTCTCTTCAATTGCTCTCATATTTTATTTACAATGTTACTTGTGAAATATTTATAGCTTCTAACAGTTTGTTTTAAAGTTTGATAGGTACTAAAGACGTTGAGTAAATGCATTACGTGCATGCTATACTTGCTCTAGATTTAGCATTTTATGTTCAGAATGGAAACATCAACCTTTTCATGAGATGTTTCTGATCCCAACATGGAACCAGATGCATCCAGTTTATACAAAAAAATTGATCCCTAAACTGTAAGCAATAGTCTGCTCCCATGAACCACTATAACAAAAGCAAAAATAGTACTGAATCAAAAGATAATGAAAATTACCCGAACAGTACGCCAGATCCCAAACCGCAAATTATTTCTTCAAGTACTTCATATTGCATCTGCATGGTAGTAAAATATTATCAATTAAACATCAGGAAAATTCACAAGTCCCTTAGTATCAGTGGAAAAGAAAAGCTGTACCAATTCTTGTTCTCTTCTCTGGCGCTTATATATGCGAAGGCAACCATTAAGGAGTACCTATATTCAAGAAAGACATTTGAGATCAGAAATACTTGTACATAAATAGGCACAAACAGCTCGGTTGACTGACCATAAGCAGAAATCATTCACCAATGACACTCATAAGCCCAATAATTGCACAGAAAGTCAAATTCATTTCAACTTGGTTGACTGACCATAAGCAGAAATTATTCACCAAACTACCAAAGACACCCATAATCCCAATAATTGCAACAGAAAGTGAAACTCTTTTATGATAAACCAAAGAATTTAAAATTGATAGTGTTGCTACAGATCAGAACTCATCTTAGTTATTTCAATGATTTATAAGCTCAAGAAGAGGGTATTTAAGAATGTTGGCAGAACAAGTAATTAAAGTTTGATAGCTTATCCATGTGCCCAATCCCTGCATCCATGCTTTTATGACATAAGTTATTGAAATATTTCATTGCCAATCATTAACTTCTTCATTATACTCTTCAATATATGGCTACTATCTAAGGATAACTTCTGGAGATATGTCAAATAAAACAAATTTAAAAAGGTTCTCAACTTTGACCATTTTTAAAACTTCGATCAACATCAGCTTTTCAAGTTTTTAGGGTCATGAAAATGGGATTGTAGCAAACAATAGTGACATTAGGTTAGTCTTTTTTTCCCACATTTTGTGATTTGCAACCTGAAAAGCTTTCCAAAAAAAACAACCTATTTTGAGATTTTTTTAAAAAATAATTAGGTATTGCCAAAAAAATATTATCAAAACCACTACTAAGTAAGGCCTAAGGGTGTCAAAAATAACTTCACAAACAGTTCAAACCACCTAAACTGTATTTAACCAAATGAGAAATTAGTGGTTTCAATACTAGTTTTTCGAAGACCCCTAGAGGTTAAGTAGTTATGTTTTAATAAATTAAACAACCAAATTGCCACACACGTGCGCACACACACACAAATGCATATACATGTATTACTTCTATAAATGCAAATAAATATGATGCATCATTTTGATGTTAAATTATGTAATATTTTTATTTTCAAAGTAAAATTTAAATAAATTTTTGCAATTGTATTCCTTCATAATTATAAATATTACTGTAAGAAATTAAGTAAAATTCTCCAAACTAAGATTGAGAATCATGAACAAATTTAGTTTGCATTCAACTAGAAACAATTAGATAATTATTGTCCAGATTATAAAATGTTATTATGAAAAGCCGTTTACTTTATAATTTTTAGAAATGTATTATATTACTCCTAAGCCTTAAACCACCCACAAAATCATCCAATCCAGTAATACTGAACTGCATAGTTTAACTTCTTAGGTGGTTACGGTTTCACTTTTACAAAACCATTTAACAAGGTTCAATTATAAAAATGTGCCTTTTTTATACAATTATGTTTAGGCGGGGAGGGCCTAATCCCTTGGGGTATTTTCTGATATAAAATTAAAACCATAACACACATCATAGTTCATTAATTCTCTTTGTCAATTTGATCGTATTGTAAGGGATGTTACTCTTCAGAGTTCAGATATTCCTTTATTTTGGCTTAAATTTATGCAAGCCATGCAATAAAATAGTAGCCCTAGAATGCATACAAATGTTGAGCTGCAGCACATACTTTAGCTTTTGACATTATTTTGGTCAGGGACATTCACAGAAGCTATGATATCCAGATTCAGAATACCATATAATATTTAGGTGACTGGTTTAACTTTTATGTTAATAAATACGGAATATTTCCAATAAGCTCCCACATTATGAAGGGCTTTGTGGAAGGAATGAATGCACAACCTTACCTCTGTTTTTAGAGAGGTAGCTTTCAAGGCTTGAACCTATAACCAAACAAGTCAACAAAGAGCAGTTTGGCACTAAACCAAATCTGACCTTAACTCATAACATTTTATGGAAAGGAATTAAAAACTCCATAAGAAAGTACTATTGCTTCAAACATTCATTGACGAGTAGCATTTCTATAGAAAACAAAAGTTCACAAATTATATTCTGGAAAGCTTATCATGCATCAATACACATACTTTATAGTGCATATAGATTAAGGTACCTACAAACAAGATTGCAACTGCAAATGCCAGCCACGGTAAATGAAAAATTGAAACTGATGAAGCTTTTTGCTCCTCCCCTCCAGCACCAACACCTGTATGTATGTGTGTGTTTGTGTATGTACAATTGTACATATATAGAATGATGTAAGTACTCAAGGAGATACTCTTTTGCATGAATCAAGTTGCTGCATGTTTTTCTGAATTCTGATTAATACATTTCATGGCTTAAAAGAGGGGGGGAAAAAACCTTACATTACCTATGGTGCCAATGCCAGCCAAAGCAATTCCCAACCAGTCAATAGCATTCATAATCTCCTTGAGATAAAAATGGGAGAAGACTGAAAGGATGGCAAGTCCACAGCCTGAAACAGGCTGAACAACAGAAACCTGAAATGGATAATTGAGATCATAAGATGTGAAATGATGAATCAGCATCCAATGAGCATCAAAGATAATGTCATTGCCATTTTTCTAATTATCCATTACTCAAGACAGAATTTTTCATCATACCAGTGAAATTTGATTGGTAGGAGAATTTTAATTAATGAACCATGAAACCAATCCGAAGTCCAATAATGCACTTACAGGGGCAAGGGATAATGCTCGCAACATTAAAGCAGCTCCAAACAAGTCCATTAGGAAACCTATGACCCAAGCTTTGTTAAAAGCATATGCTTTTATCACCTGCAAACTTGTTGGCCAAAAGATTAATTAGGGCCATTAGGCTGGGTTAATATAATCAAGAACACTAATGGTGTATGCAGGTAAAATGGTATGTGGTTTGATTGTTGGGATAATAGATTACAAAATCTATTATCATACGTTTTAGCTTATTTAAGCAAATAAAAAGTAACTTGGCAATCCATAATCACAATTCATATTCATAAGTTTTGCCAAACAAGATCAATATACTACTATGGAATTAATTACTCCATAATTTGAAGTTGAAAACTCATAGATGACTGTTCTATAATACATGAATGCAAAACCTCCCTTATACACTTTAACTAACTTAGCTACAATATCATAATGGAAAAAAAAAAAATAATAATAATAATAATAATAAATAAAAATCCAGGGAAGCATTTGAAATGTGCAAGTCATGAAGAAAACAGCTCTTTTTCTTTTTCTTTTTTAGTTCTTTTGTTTTACTTTGGAATTATAACTATTCAATGTTAATATGGACCTAGCTAAAACTGTTTATGTGTGTGTGTGTGAGCCAGAAATGTACAAGTATTAATTGGCTTTTTTTCTGAATTTTTCCAGGTAGTTTGGGTTTTTGGAACCATTCAAAAGGAAACAACTATATGGGTACAAAAAATTTCTAGTGTTTTTGACTTTGCATACTTAAACCGCCAAACTCTGATAAAAAGCATGGAATCTATAATTGAAGAGAAGTCTCAAGCAGCAGAAATGCTTTATAGAGCTCAATCGCTCATTAATTCCTTGAAATTTACACAACTGCTTATCTTTCGCACATATGAAGACAATTAAGCATGAGATTTAATCATACAGATATGTCAATCAAACCACAATCATTCTTGATGTAGTTAGGTTGATCGATGACGGAAAACCTAATCTAGAATTAAGTGACCACAAGGCACAACTGAAATTCTCACGAACAGTTTTCGTGCAAGATAGAAAATAAAAAACGTTTTATAATTTCAAGAAAGAACAAACAAACAAACAAACAAAAAAATAGAATGCTATGCATGTATAAATTGAGAAAGACGCGGATTAATTAATGTAAATGGATCCCAATCATAGAAATAAATAGAATAAAAGAATTTCTATTATATACGCCCAAAGAGAGAAGCACGTACCTTGAGCTTGAAAGAGAGAGGGGGAAGAATGATAGTGCCCTTCTTCTGGAGGACTTTGCCGATGTTGTTGCCGGCGGTGGCGGCGACGGTCAGGCAGATTGATTCCCACATCTCTCTCTCTCCCGGAGCTTTTGGTTATTGGTTTTCCAAAAGGCCCTGTTTTTGACTTGCTAATTGCTCGGTTACAAGTATTCTATAGCTCAGTAAAAACGGGATGGTGGCTCAACATTTAAATAACTCTGAAACCATTTTAAAAACTAAAACAACACATGAAAATCATTTCAAACTTTTTTTATTTTTATTTAAAAAAAAAAAAAAACACTTAGAAATCATTTCAAAAACTTTAAAAAAAATAATTAAATATCATTTTAAAAACTAAAAATAACACTTAAAAATAATTTTAAGAACTAAATAGAACGCTTAAAAAACATTTTTAGCACTAAATAAAACGGCAAATTATTATGTGGACCATGGTCCACACAATGTTACGTGGACCATAACAAAAAGTACATTTTTAATATATTAAATGTACATTATTTTTGTACCGAGTGTACATCATATAATATAATGTATACTCAGAACAAAAATAATGTACATCCCCTGAATACAATGTACATTATTTTTGTACTGAATATACTTTAGTACTGAATGTATATTATTTTACAGTAGACAAAATATGGTTCATACAACTTGTGTGGACCATTAATGATTGAAATAAAACACTTCAAAATCATTTTAAACACTAATTAGAACTCTTGAAAACCATTTTAAAGTTTTAAACACTAAATAGAACACTTAAAATTTATTTTTCATACAAAATAGAACACTTGAAAATCATTTTTAACACTAAATATAACACTTGAAAATCCTTTTAAACACTAATTAGAACACTTAAAATCATTGTTAACACTAAATAGAACACTAGAAAATCATTTATAACACTAAAAATAACATTTGAACATCATTTTTAACACTAAAAATAACATTTGAACATCATTTTTAACACTAAAGCAACACTTAAAAATCACTTTTAACACTAAATAGAACAGTTGAAAATCATTTTAACACTAAATAGAACAAGTGAAAATCATTTTTAGCATTAAAATTAACTATCAAAAAATATTTTTAACAATAAAAATAACACTCGAAAATCATTTTAACACTAAAAAGAACACTTGAAAATCATTTTTAACACTAAAAAGAACACTTGAAAATCATTTTTAACACTAAAAAAACACTTGTAAACCATTTTTAACACTAAATAGAACAATTGCACTTGAAAATCATTTTTAACACTAGCAATAACACTTTCAAATTCTTTTTAACACTAAGGCTCCGTTTGGAAAGCAGTAAAATGACTTCTGGAAAATGTTTTCTGTAAAATGAGTCATTTTTCAGAAAATATTTTCCTTTCTGGTGTTTGGCTACACAACGAAAAACTGTCTTTTGTGTGTTTGGTTCATTTTCTAGAAAAAGAGTAGGAAAATGAAAAGAATTGAATAGTTTAAAATTTTAATTGTTTAATGCTTTTGATAAAAATCCTTTTTGCGAATAGCACTCTTTTAATATATATATATATATATATATATATATATATATATATATATATATAATATTAACATTTGAAAAATTGTAACTTTTTAAATTTTTAAATACAAAAAAATTAATATTATTTGTAGACTATTTTTTAAAAACCTTTGAATTAAAACCAAAAAAAAAAAAAAAAAAAACAAAACAAAAAAAGCTCGCGGACCGGCCCACGAGACCTGTCAACCCGCATGGGGCGGACTTTGGTTACATGAACCCTAGCTTGCGAGTTTGGTAGGCCGAGTCGCAAAAGCCTGCAAAAAATTAGGTCCCAAAATTTTTACATGTGCATCTGGGAAAATGACTTCCCCAACAAAAAAAGGGGAAATTATTTTTCCCCAAAACATACATATTTTTCTTTGAATAAATAATTAGTTTCCATTGACCCCATTTCCCAACCTCTTGCCAAACACTAAAATTTCGGAAAACATTTTCCAAATTTCCAAAAGCACCCTAAATAGAACACTTGCACTTGAAAATCATTTTTAACACTAAAAAGAACACTTGAAAATTATCTTTAAACACTAAAAAGAACACTTGCACTCAAAAATCAGTTTTAATACTAAATAGAACACTTAAAATTGAAAATCATTTTTAACACTAAATAGAAATCTTGAAATTCATTTTTAACACTAAATAGAACAGTTGCATTTGAAAATTATTTTTAAAAAATGAACTTATATTTTTGTCAAATTTGGTATAAGTGGGATGATCAATTCTACATTAACCCAACGCAACTCTGCTTTAGTAATTTTATAGTATTACCCTTTCTTCTATATAAGGACACCTTATTCAAATTCCAACCAAACGAGAGGCAAACTGATGACTGGCAAATGATGATTTCTCCGCCCTTTACGTAATGAAAAGGAAGGGATATGGGAATCGTTTTACATGATGATGATGAAGATATCAAACTCAATTTCAGATTTCATGAGGTTTTACTCTCTATGGTTGTGTAGACACCATTATTCCACAAATGCAAATATTGCTACATTTTTCAGCAAATATGTGGACAAGAACAATGTCTTCTCTTGGAACTCTATCATTGCCGAGTTGGCTAGGAGCGGAGACTCAGTCGAGGCGCTTCGGGCTTTCGCTTCTATGCGGAAGCTCTCTCTTAGACCAAATCGTTCATCATTCCCATGCGCCATCAAATCGTGTTCTGCCCTTCGTGATCTCACTTCTGGCAGGCAGGTCCACCAGCAAGTTGTGATCTTCGGGTATGGGTCTGACCTTTTCGCGTCGTCATCGCTGATTGATATGTACTCCAAGTGTGGTAAGCTCAAAGATGCGAGATTACTGTTCGACGAAATTCCCCAACGAAATGTGGTTTCTTGGACGGCTATGATTACTGGGTATATACAAAGTGACCACGCCTGTGATGCTCTCTTGCTCTTCAAAGAACTTTTGGTTGAAGAGAGCGAGAGCTTAGAGGAGGAGGAAGTGTATGTTGATGCAGTGGCATTGGTGTCTGTTCTATCTGCTTGTTCTCGGGTTTCGGGGAAAACTATGACACAGGGGGTTCATGGTTTTGCAATAAAAAGGGGACTTGATGAGCATTTGGGTGTAGGGAATACACTGATTGATGCTTATGCAAAGTGTAGCGAGGTAGGCTTGTCTAGTAAGGTGTTTGAGGAGATGGCTGAGAAGGATGTCATATCTTGGAACTCGATTATTGCAGTTTATGCTCAAAATGGGCTTTCCTCTGAAGCAATAGAAATGTTTCATTTATTGGTGAAAGATAAAGAAGTTAAATACAATGCTGTCACATTGTCCACCCTACTGTTGGCATGTGCACATGCTGGAGCTCTTCATGCTGGGAAGTGCATACATGATCAGGTACTTATTGATTTTTTTTTTTTGTTCTGAACCACGCAATTAATCACTTCATTATATTCTTTAGTTCCTCTCTATAATAGTTTCAAACTCTCTATGCATTCCTAATTTCTTGTTGACTTTGTTATCCTTAGGTCATAAAAATGAGCCTCGAAGATAATGTATATGTTGGCACCTCAATCATTGACATGTACTGCAAATGTGGGAGATTAGAGATGGCTAGGAAGGCATTCAATCGTATGAAAGAAAAGAATGTAAAGTCATGGTCCGCCATGATTGCTGGTTATGGAATGCATGGGCGGGCCAAGGAAGCTCTTGAAGTCTTCTACGAGATGAACCGTAATGGTGTGGCTCCAAATTACATAACGTTTGTTTCAGTCTTAGCTGCTTGTGGCCATGCTGGCTTGGTGGACGAAGGATGGTATTGGTTTAGAGCCATGGAGCACAGATTCCATATACAGCCTGGGCTGGAGCATTATAGTTGCATGGTCGATCTACTTGGGCGTGCTGGTTTTCTCACCAAAGCTTATGATCTAATCAATGAAATGAAGGTGGCACCAGATTTTGTGGTTTGGGGTTCTCTCCTTTCTGCATGTAGAATGCAAAAAAATGTAGAGCTTGCGGAAATTTGTGCTAATAAATTGTTTGAATTAGACCCGAACAACTGTGGATATTATGTCTTGCTTTCAAATATATATGCTGATGCTGGAAGATGGAGAGATGCAGAAAGGATGAGAATGCTTATGAAAAATCACGGGTTAACCAAAACTCCAGGGTTTAGTCTGGTCGAACTCAAAGGCTTAGTTCATGTATTTCTGGTCGGAGATAGGGAACATCCTCAACATGAGAAGATTTATGCGTATTTAGAAGAATTGTCTATAAAGTTGCAAGCACTTGGCTACACGCCAAACATGACTTCAGTTCTTCACGATGTTGATGAGGAGGAGAAAGGGATGGTGTTACAAGTTCATAGCGAGAAGTTGGCTGTGGCTTTTGGGATTATGAATTCCGTCGCTGGTGCAACAATCCATGTCATTAAGAATCTTAGGATATGTAGTGACTGCCACACAACAATTAAGCTGACAACAAAGATTGTTGATCGGGAAATTGTTGTGAGAGACTCCAAGAGATTCCACCATTTTAAGGATGGCTTATGTTCATGTGGGGACTACTGGTGAGGTGAAACTACTGAGGAAACAATGAACCCCTTCTCTGTCTGGAACTTGTTTTCATTTGCAAATGATGGTAGTTTGACCGGTTTTTATGGCAAGAATTTGTTGAGGTCAGAGATGGAGGAGGAGTTTCAGACTTGTGTTATTTATTTATTTGTATTGTTTCTTTTGGAAGAGTGGGTGGGGAAAGATGTTAATCTCGGATCAGGTAAAGTTACCCAAATCATGCTTACACATTACCAAATTGCACACTGTTCAGTTATACCATAAATTACAGGATGCTAGGTAGAGAGGGTAAAGGCAAACTCTCATTTGGCTTCCTTGTCGGACACAAAAAATTGCCCGTTTACTAACTGGAAAATTTCTCTAGTTTTCCAGAAAATTGGAGAATTGGAGAACAGAAAACAGAAATGTTTTCAGAGATGGTCCCCACTAGACAGTAAGTTGAGTTGAGACCAATGTTGCAAAAATCGCGCCTAGGCGCCGCCCGGTCGCGGCGAGGAAGGCCGGAATCAGCCTCCTCCGAGGCCGGGTGGCTAGGCGGTCGCCTAGACCGCCCGATTATTTAATTTTTATTTTTATTTATTTATTATTTTTTTTAGGGTTGTTGAAAAGTGTAGAAACTTTGGCAAGGCATAACTTTTGACTCGGTTATCTGTTTTGGACAAAAAAAAAATTCAAATCGCGTATTTTTTCGAGATCTATGTGAAACAAACCGTCGTAGGCGGTGTGCCTCACCAATTTCTCAAAAAAATGCTTCCTTTGCTCTTAATTTTAGTGTTTTTTTTATTTTTTTATTTTTTTATTTTTTTTATGTATTTAGATGGTTTCAACAATATTTTAAACAATTTCATAGCCACTTAAATAAATTGTTTATAAGAAAAAACTATGGAAACTTTATGTTTTATTCATGAATTTTAAAAATTTTTAGTCTAATTAAAAAAAAATTAAAAAAAAAAAAATTAAATTGGTGGCGCCTAAGCGCTAGGCGCCGACCTAGGGGGCGCCTAATGTTTTTTGCAACCTTGGTTGAGACACATCCCGGTTGACGATGGGTTGTATTTTGGTGAAATGAAGATGTTAGAAAATATCATCCAAGAATGTTCTTTAGACACCCAGCTTTGGTTTTTCTCACCAGGACCATTGTTTACTACTTTGATTGTTTATATCATAGTATAGACTATAGAAGTAAACAACCTCAATTGTGTAAATGATATGTTTATCTAAATCAGCATTAAGGTAGATTTTAACCAGTTGTATTTCTGTTTTCAGGTTAAGCCTTTGAGACTCTTGTGCCTGCAGTGAATTTACGCATTTGGGCAATCTTCCATTGCTGGTGAAATTTCACAGCTTATAAATAAACCAAATCTTCTGATCACAAGGGATATACCCATTTTGAGCATCATCCCCACTGTAATTGCCGAGTTTCAAACCTGTCTCTTGTCTCAAATACTGCCTACTGAACTAAGTTCGCGCGGACATCTCTCTCCGAAATCTGAAGAAATAACCAAAAATGGTGTTGCCTTCACGCCTTCAAGTTCTCTCGTTGTTTCGGTCACTGCTGAGAACTGTCCGTGACTTCCCAGACTACAACATACGAGAATACACCATCGATGCCTTCTGGCAGAACAAGGCCCTCTCAGACTCGTCTCTGGTTGCCGCCGCTCTCTCCGATGGAAAGGCACAGCTCGAGATTGCCAAACGTCAGGCCCTCGTCTATGGTCTCTATGCTCCCAAGATCAAGACTGTTATGGAATTAAAACACTGATTCGAAGAATGAATTTTTCCTTAATTTAAGTGACTCGGTAGTGGTATGGGATTGTGGAGAATTGTTGTTCATAATCATAAGCTACCTTATATCAGTGCACGGTACCCTGGGAAGGTAAGTGTATTTTGGTTATAATAAGTTGCAGCTTTGTTGGCAACTCTTTGTGCAGAGTTACTGTTTCCATTATCCCTTACATCTGATAAGTTGCATGAGCATATTGTTATATACAGATTCATTCCATAACAAACTTTCCATTTTTCTATCTGTTTGAGATTGACCTTCAATTTCATCTTATTTTGTTAGCATTCTCTGGAAAAAAATATTTGCATTTTGTGCTTTTGTTGTTGTACCTTGTTATTTATTTCTGAATGGTGGTTGCTGATGACGCTCCTAAGAATCTGAATAGTCAGGATGTTAAACCTTCTTGTTTGTACTTCTCACTCAGTCATTTATCTAGATTAGCTTTTCTTGGTTTTGATAATAAAAAGATAGATCATCAGAATTAGTTTGTGTCATCCTCACCAAAAAGTATATTCCAGATTCTAGAGTTACATGAATTCCTTGGGCATGTGGATGAAGTTTTGACCCTTTCCCGGTTAAGAAATGGGATTAATTTGATCTTTATGCTGCTTAACAAATTAAAATCTATTATGTTTTCATTGTTAATGCTGTTCTGTTTGCATTGTTAATTGTTATGATGTTTTGGTTGAACTAAGGATTTGTGGTTATTGGTTGGTTTTCATTTTTTTTTTTAAAGCCAACCAATCAATGATTGTATTAATGAATCAAAGCTGCAATAGAGTTAGGACATAAACTGGTCCTATGTAAAAGTTAAAGAAGCTAAAGTATGAGCATGTGAATTAAAGAGTCTAGATACGTAACTTAATGAGCATTAAACGAAGTCATGGCCACCCTACATTGGTCCACTACATAGATGAGCATGTGAATTAAGGATTTGTGGTTATTGGTTGGTTTCTATTTGATTCTAGAGATTGTATTAAAATTGTGATGTTAGATTTTTAATGACCTACATTATTAAATAGGTTTTTAACAACGACGACGTTTTTTTAATGAAAAGAAACAATAATCATTACGTTCAACTAATTTTATGTTTGTCATGTTCTTAGTTTTTTTAAATGAAAATATTGAGTGTATATATTCAAGAGAAATTGTAATTGAATTAAAATGATACTTTAGTGATAGTGTAATAAAATTACTATACGTATTAAACGAAATTGAACAATCCACACAGTTATTGAACTCTGATTGCTTCTATATGTCCATTGATCCATGGTCGATAAAATTCTAAGAATACATTCGATAAAACAAATATGTGAGAGACTGAGAAGAAAAACAAAGATGAGATAAAGTTAATTAGAAGGTCGCGGGGAAGATGAGAGAGTCTACTACATGGACCTTGTTAGAATTTGCTGTCTACTGTTGTTTCCCGTAACGATTTTCTTTTTCTTGCCTTTTTCTTCCAAATGTGAATCTTGCAACTTGCAAGATAGACGCCACTCTAAATAATTTATTTTTTATATCATGCTGGCATGCCCACATTTTTTATTTGTTCATGCAATTAAGCTAGGACTTGGTGACCAAGATTATGTGGTCTAATGGTACCCGAGTTGAACTTTCATTTGGAAGGTTATGAGTTCGAGCCTCAATTGAGGCGTTATTGGTTTTTTGTGTTTCAGTAGGTTGAGAAACTATATAAACAGATACTACAATGTAACATTTTTCTTATTTCATCAATATCTCTTTCCATATGTTCTCCTTATTTCATCAGTATCCTTCTGCAAACGAACACCATTTTCATTATTCTTTTCCTACGAGGTTAAATCTCTAACCTCAAGGTTCCCACACTTTGATCTAACATAATATTTAGAAGGATATAACTCACGGTGACTCAAAGGCTCAATAAACAAGACTTAATGCCGGTGCGCACAAATGATCTGTATTCTTTTCCTACGAGGTTAAATCTCTAACCTCAAGGTTCCCACACTTCGATCTGACATAATATTTAGAAGGATATAAATCACGGTGACTCAAAGGCTCAATAAACAAGACTTAATGTCGATGCGCACAAATGATCTGTATACTTTGGGCATAATCTTCACACTATCGCTGTCGAAATTCGAACATTAATATCTTCTTTCAAATACGACCTATTGAACAAGTAAGCTAAGCTCGTGCCAGACATCATTTTCATTATTAGTTGTACTATTTGTAGCAAATGCTCTTTTAGTATGCTTAGTCGGTTTTGCAATGGTATGTTATTACAGTTGTTATATTGAGTTAATGTCATATGGGGCTTTCGAATAATCGAATAGAATGAGTTTGGTATATTTAATCTTAAACTTTTAAATTTATCATTTCTGGTCCAAATTAACTATCAATAGTCCTTCAATTTTAAAAATTTAACCAGGTCCTCTAAAAGGATCATTGTTGTTAAATTTTAATACTTAAACTAGCTCTCCTAAATAAGATGTCACAATTCAAACCCCAGTCGGGTATTAACTTTTTGTACTTTAATAAATTGAGAAAATCTTTATAGATATTACACTGTAACAGAGTAAATACTACCAAAAAAATAAAATAAAAAAATACCACTACATTCCGTTACCCCTTCGCTCTTGCACTTCATTTCGACTTGTTCCCCTTATCTCTTCACTCTATTCTGATATTCTCCACACCAAAGCTACCGCCACAACCCCGCTATAAATTTTCGCCACCGCTCTTTACTGCTCCGTCGCCGTGAAAATAGCCTGAGCACCACCGGTGAGGAACCAGCCAGCCATCGAGGTCCACCGGTGAGTACCTATCTTCTTCACAAAAATGCAAATATCAGTAGTCATAACAGCGACCTCAAAAGCACCATCTTTTCCGACATTCCACCGTTTGATAAAAAATCCACTGCAACCCTATCTGCTTAAACACACCCGCAATCTCTCTTTCCATACCGACACCGGAATTTCACCTCCCGCGGCCGTCAAAGGCCCCTCCTCTACTGTCGCCGGGGGATTTTTGTCCGCGATTGAGAGGGTAATTGACGAAGAAGAGTACCGGAAAGCTCGGGCCGAGGTGAACCGGAAAGGAATTGACGTTGAGGGATATTCGTTTGAAGGGATGTCCGTTGGCGGCCACGAGACTTGTGTTGTTGTGCCTCAGCTGAAGTGCGCCTTCGACATTGGGAGGTGTCCCCCCAAGGCTGTTCAGCAGAATTTCTTGTTCATCACTCACGCTCATCTTGATCACATTGTAAGCCTTTTCAGGAATTCTCTTTATTTCTAATTCTAGAATTGCCAATTCATTTTTATCAATGCCCTTAATCTAGCAAGATTGCAATGTTTTCATTTCAGTTTTCTTGATATGCTCATAAAAAATGGAAGTTAAAGTTAGCTCTTTATACCATTTCAGGGTGGACTTCCTATGTATTTAGCTACTCGTGGCTTATATAACTTGAAACCTCCAACTGTATTTGTTCCTCCTTGCATAAAAGATGATGTACAGAAGTTACTCGACATTCACAGATCCATGAGTCAAGTAGAACTTAGCCTGGATTTGGTTGCTTTGGAAATAGGTACCACCTTCGTCTTGCTTAAATGCCTTTCAAAATTCTTCTTTGCTATAGTCTTAAATATCATTTACAACTCCACTCAGGTGACACATATGAATTGCGGGATGATCTTGTGGTTCGGCCATTTAGAACTCACCATGTCATACCCAGCCAGGTATGCCTGCATCGACTAGTCCACAAAGATCAGATGAATACTACTCCCTCTGTCCCATTTTATCTGTCATACTTACTATTCATTGGTCAAACTAACTCTTTCTTCTTTGTTTATTTTCTTTAGAATCTTTTACTTATTTTTAAATTTATTTTTTTTGTGTTTAATAGTACTTTTAGAGTAGTTTCTAAATATATAAATTTTGTATACTAATACTAAACTTAATATTATGAAAAATTGAATTAAAAATAACTTCAGTCAAGCCTCATTAACCGGACTAGACACATAAAATGGGATGGAGGGAGTATATC
This sequence comes from Ipomoea nil, assembly GCF_001879475.1. NCBI lineage: Eukaryota > Viridiplantae > Streptophyta > Magnoliopsida > Solanales > Convolvulaceae > Ipomoea > Ipomoea nil. Next base: position 872,007 of record NW_017618707.1, on the reverse strand, counting down.
CCTTGTGAGATATTCATAGTATAGGAATGCACAAAAGCTTTTATTTAATATTTGATACAGTGTTGATAAAAAAAAAATCTCATTCTTAAATGTCACATATCTTTGGTCATTGAGTGCTAAATATTAGAATTGTGATGAGGTTAACAGCCCACTGCTCTTAAATATCTTGAATTTGCTAAGCTATCTCGTGTGGCTTTCTTTCCCGTGAACTATTAAGTAATTGCAGAAGTGGTGAAGACATTTCTGGATCTGTATTTCAGTTTTATGATTTTTTTAAGAACTTAAGTTTTGATAAACAAATTAGTACTCGATTATTTCTGTGTTTTCTTATTAATGTCTTCGAATTGGAACTCTTGCATCTTTTGTTGTTTGCAAAATGAGATTACTTTCATATGTACACAGGGTTATGTCATTTACTCTCTTCGGAAGAAGCTGAAGAAGCAATACATGCATCTTCAGGGAAGACAAATCGAGAAACTGAAGAAATCCGGAACTCAGGTTTGTAATTCTTTCGAGTCCTGATATTAATGGTGATTTAACAAGTATGTAATGCAAATATTTGTTTTTTAGATAACAGATACTATACTGTGCCCTGAGGTAGCCTTCACCGGAGATACAGCATCAGATTTTTATATTGACCCCAAAAATGCTGATGCCTTGAGGGCAAAAATTCTTATCACTGAGGTAAATTGTTTTGCTTGGCCTACCTTTTTATAAGTAAATCAAACCCTGTATAAATGGTAGATGGCATAGTCTAGCCATGAAGTTCTAGAAATGAATGTCTAGATGCATTATATATTTGGTCAAATGTAACTAGGTTCCAAAAATTTCTTCTCCCAAAAGGATGAATCCCCAACCCCTAGGCCCCCCCACACCCCGGCCCGACAGAGCATTTGGGAGGATGTAAATCACAATGACTCAATGGCTCAGCAGACAGGGCCAAATGCCGGTGCAAGGGATCTGCCCACTTTGGGTATAATCCACACACTGCCGCCGCCGAGGTTCGAACCTTGGTCTCTTCTTCCAAATACTGCCTACTAAACCATTGAGCTAAGCCCGTGCGGGCTAGGTTCCAAAAATTTATTCTACTGGGAGGAAGACTTGTAAACTTTACCCTTCTGCAAAGTAGGCCAATTATATCAGCTAAAAGGGAAACAAGTCAACCGATGTAGGAAGTGGACAACGTCATTACACTGATCTGCAACTTGCGTTTTCTGGTACTAAGGCCGGGCCTGGTACAATATATACTCGATGAATGAATGAGTGATTATAATCAAAAGTTCAATTAATTTCTTTCTCCTACAGATACGTTCCATTTTAATGATGAGGATAAAAAAAATGTTTCCACAGGCAACTTTCTTGGATGAAAATATCAGTGTTGAGCATGCCCGGGAGCATGGTCATACTCATCTGTTTGAGGTAATTATAAGCGAATTTATTAGGTTTAATTTTGCTTAAAGATCATCTTTTTCTTAACTTTCTTTCTTGTTGGTACATAGTCTCAAGCCAATATTATTGGACTACAAGGCCCGTTATTAAATCTCCCTTTGCATCTCATATCTTGCAGATAATGGAGCATGCTAAATGGATTCGAAGTAAAGCAGTTGTTCTAACCCATTTTTCTCCACGCTATACTCTTGAGGTATGAATTACTAAAGAGAAATAATTGCCCCGTAGTTTTTTTCTCAGCTATTATTCCCCTGGCCCCCAGCCACCATAGTAGCAATTTATAAAAAGATTTATTTACCAATTACAGGATATCCGCAAAGGTATATCAAAGCTGCAATCTAAGGTGCCAGCCAAAGTAGTTGCTCTAACAGAAGGCTTCAAATCAGTTCACTCATAGCCCATTAGGTAGCTTTTCGTGACCAAAGTGTTAAGCTTCTAGGAATTTTTGGATATGATGATGAAACCGAGTTGATTGGACCATACCCCTCTGCTTCATGGCTTGTAAATACATTGGGTATTCCAAGGAAAATCTTGACGTTACGAGGAGGAGAAAGAAGTAAATCTTTTGCTTCGTATATACACATAACACCTATTAGATGCTTGCAGAAGAAGCGAGGCGAAGCTGGACAGGACCAGCGATAGCATGTTTTGCAGAAGTAATTGATTCCAGATTTTTGTATTGCTTTCAATCACACAAGCTGTTGCTATTTTTAGGCAGATATATGTGATCAAAATTCCAGTTGGTGTTGAGTATGGTTTAAGGCCTGTGGAGTGGAAATGCTGACTGATTTAGAGTTTATTAAATGTTAAGGGTAGGACTATAAGTGCCTCTTTATTGACAACTCAGTGATTAAAAGTGATGACACTTGTAATTTAAGAATTAAATCTACTATTACCTTAAAGCTTGATGACCAACAGTACAATTCTTTCAAATTTAAATTTTAAAAAATTTGTTAATTTCAGATCTCTCAAGTAATAATAACAACAACAACAAAGAATAAGCAATTTTTTTTTTGTTTTGTTTTGATTTTATTGCAAAATGGTTAAATAAACCAACAATACAATTCTTCAAAGTTTTTTTTTTTTTTTTTTTTTTTTTTTTTTTTTTTTTTTTTTTAATTTCAATTAGTCCATTACACGAATAAAATGTGCAATTAGCACTTTTAGTAGGTTATCATTACCATCATGTAACTTGATGCTGAGATTTGGTGTTGAGTTCTGTATTTTTAGAATAGATATAGCGTAACAACAACAACAAATTAATTTTGATATTTTAAAAAATTTTAAAAAGATATTCACAACCAAGCCTTCATCATCGTCCCTTCAACAGGGTACTATCACAAGTTTAAGAGTTTAATTGAAAAATTTTTAGGCGTCTAATTGTATTATTACTACTAGTTCACTGGCTGATTTGACTAGCCATTTTCCTTAAATTTGTAAAGTATCAACTAAGTCTTAAATTTTTCAAACATGTTATCGTCCAGCTCTGTGTTACATACGTTAATAGGTATTTGAATATGTTATATTTTAAGTAGACCTCTTGTTGGATAATATGGTTGAGAAAATCCCAAAAATAATAATCCTACGAAAAGATTAATATTATATGGGAAAACAAAAAATCTAGGAAGGAAAAGATTGAGTGTTTGGGTATAGGTTTAGCACGAGTTCGAACACAAGGTTCTTTTCCTTAAAACCTTATTTGCTACCTCCCACAAGTGCTAGGAGCGTTGTAGCCTAGGTTTCCCAGGATAAAACGTGCTTCGATTCTTTGTTTAAGCACCTAAACAAAGAACCCAGCAAACAAAGCACAGTATGAACACTGTTAGCCAAAGAAGAGAGTAGAAGCAGAAGTTTTGAAGCTGAAAACTGTACTGGAATTCCTTCGTTTGTGTACTATGTTAAAAAGCTTCTGTCCTACCTCTCTTTATATAGAGCTGTTGGAAGGGATAGCATTCAACATGGCCTTTAGTTGGTATTAAACCAATTGTATAACACCTGTAACGGTCACCCACTAAGTAGGATTAAACTCAGATTTAAAACAGTATTAATTCCGTAACAGATGAGTTTAATCTGTACAACAGTCTGAACTTTCGGGTTTCAGACCGTTGGGGTGCTCGTGCGTGCTGTGGTGCAACCCGAGAGTCTCGTGGTCACAGATGCACGAAGTGAGGCATAACTTAGCCCGCAAGGCCAGCCCGTGCCCGCAGGTACCGGCGCACGCGAGCTCGGGCTTGAATCAAGCTTTTTCGATCTCCTCTAGTTGGATTTTTTTCTTTTTCTTCCATTTTTCCGTTTCTGCTTTGTTTAATTCACTTTTTTTTTTTTAACATTTAATTTGTTTATTTTTATTGTTTTAAATTTTTTATAAAATACCAAATTTAATATTTTTTGAATTAAATTTTGAATTCTTTAATTAATTTTAAAATTTAAAATGATAAAAATAAAAACAACAACAACAAAAATTAATTTAAATGTTTGTGATTATCATTTTAATTAAATGTAGGTATGTTTATTTTAATTATAAATTTATAAATAAAATAGATAAAGAAATGATTAAAATATAGTGGTTTAAATGGTGAGTCCACAAAAAATTGAGAAATAACTTAAAACTGATGTGGAGAAGAGTTTTTTTGTGATTGAGTGAGATAGTTGAGGATAAGGTGGATACTAGGGCCCACAAATAACTCATAAAAAAACCCCAACTAATAAGGATGCTCTATATCATTTTTCCTTCAATAATAGAGTATGAGGGTTTGATTTAAGGTCTCATTATTTAATTAATTTAAAAAACAAATTAGACCATTGTTTTTATTCATTTACTTCTATTTATTTAATAAAATTTATACATCTAGGAAAAATTATATTTCAAGGAAGTATATGTTGGTGATAATGAACCAAAATCGATTTAATATCCCTAAAATAATATTTATATATATACACACACAAAATATATATAAAATATTATTGGATATATATGTATCCGAAATATATATATACACACAAATATATATATATATATATATATATAATGGATCCAAAAGTTATATATACGTATATATCTATGAAAAAGATATACCAATATATATTAACCAAAGAATGGAACTTATAATCCACAGATTATAATTCCAACCAAACTTATATCAAAGGAGAGAATTTTTGCTTAGAGCATAATCCAAAACAAGAAAGAAGGAGAAGGAAGAAAGAAATGTACAAGTTAGGCGAGTGCCTTTCTTTCCTTAAAATCTTATTTGCCACCTCCCAAGAGTGCTAGGAGCGTTGTGACCTAGGTCTCCCAGGATAAAACGTACAACGGTTCGACGTTTGAGCACCCAAACGAACGAACCCAGCGAACAAGAGCACGGGCAAAACACAGCTTCAAGAATGGAGTAGGAGCAGAGTTTTGAGAAGAAAAGTATAATTTCTTTGTGTGTGTTCTTGTGTGGTTTCTCACTTTTTTCCCTATCACACTATCAAAAAGGTTGCTCCCACAACATTTTTATATAGGAGATTGGTACTAAATAGCATCATCATGACACATTAACCAACATAAATTCAATTTAATAAATTGAATTATAACGTTTGAAACAGTCGTACTTATTATTGAAATAATATCAACGGTCACGAACTTAATATCTGATTAATTCGTACCGACCATAATGACTCGTTTCAAAAATATCTGAGTGACCGAGAAGTCCATACAAACCCAAAAGTTTAACACATTGGGACCAAAAACCACACCCGAATGGTCCGCAAGCACCGAAACGGTGCAACACGAATCAATGCATATAACATTGATTCGTGCTCACCGAATCTAAAAGCCACGAAAGGAACACGAAACTTAAGCTTTGAAGTCCATGCAACTTTCGTCCATGCATATTGCTATATTCCCAATTTTAAAGCTTAATTAAGCTCTTAAGATTAATTAACATACTTAAGCTTTCAAAACAAAGCTTAACTACACTTAAGCTAACTTTCGTACAGGACCGAAAGCAGGGGCATGAATTGGGCTAAAACTCAATTCCCATTTATTAAGCTTTCGTACTTTGGACTTCTCCTAAATAGGTTCACTTTGAGAATCAATTTTTCATTCACCTATTACCCATTTTCAGCGTACATTATATCAAATTCTTCGTCTTACTACGAAGAACCCGAATCCATATTGACCCGACCCAAATCGAAAGTGGATCCCACATATATTTGTACCACAAAATAATCACTCAAAATGCCATTTTAATGCTATTTTTCCAACAATCCCCCACATGAATGAAAATTGATTTTCAGGGTATTTTGAAATCGGAAACAAACTGTGTTCAACGGTCGATCCCTGCATAGGATAGGTAGGGATCACTATATGCTTTGAACCTTCCCTTGTGAAGACATGTTTACTCTACTGGCTGTACGGTAGAACGTGATGTCTTTGAACCGACTGCCGTTTGTGTAGACGATGACATATCTTACACAGGAGCCTACCAACCATGCTCTGTTCTCATGAGTGTGCCCATTTTGGTCGTGGGTCACCTTCCTGGTTCTGCAAGAGTTTGTGAAGAATTGTGCCCATCAATTCTCCTTTGAAGCGACCCTCACTTCTCTCTCACATAGGTGATTCTTGCTCGAGTATCCCGCATACTCACGTATATCAACCGACATTCGAATCATTAAAGCATTAACATGCTGACCTTGTGCGGGAGTCACTGTTTCTAACGAGGAGTGGTAGGGAGTCCGAGACCCCCACAGTGACACGCTCCGTTCCATAATTTAGTTGTCCCATTGAACCTAGGTGTCAGCTAGGTTGGGTATCCACTATAGAACATTTAGTCCAAGGGCTTTAGACCCATTCCTCGTTCCAACTTCTCCACAACTATTTGCTTACCCTTGGGTTAGCGAGTTAGTGGCCGCTACGTTATCTTTTGACATCACGTAGTCAATAGAGATAACCCCCGTTGTGAGAAATTGTTTAATGGTATTATGTCTACGACTTATAAGTCTAGACTCACCATTCCACTTCAAACTCTGTACTTAACCAATTTTGGCTTGACTATCGCAATGCACATTAATTGGAGGTACGAGTTTACCACTAGGAGCATTCTCGAAATAATGGCATAGCCATTCAGCCTACTCGCTCGCGACACGAGTGTAAGGCTCTCAGCTTAGATCCCGTCGGATCTTAGCTATCACAAATCATTTCGAGAATTTCCATCTAACCAACTGCATTGGCCTACGTAAACACGTAGCCTTTAATGGACTTAGTGTCCCTTGACATCCGTGCTATACTTTTCAAGTACGGCTAGATATCCCACGTAGTGCAGTCCAAAGTCACAAGCATACATAAGTATCTCATAACTTCCACTATTGCCTTCTAGTGCGTAACAACAGGGTTACTCGTATGTCTACCGAGTTCGTTAATTGCTAAGGCAATATCCGGCCTAGTACAACCCATTTGATACAATTAAACCACCAATAATCTGAATGTATTCTCCGTGAGAAGTACAATCTTCGTGATTATTGGCTAGTTGTACGTTAGTATCTAACAGTGTCCAACCCACTTGATTATCATTCCTTTACAAGGATTCAATCTGTTAGTATTATTATTATTTATATTATTGTTATATCATATAGTTTGTATTAGTTGAATAAGTCTCCTGTGACTTACCTTTTAGATAGGAGTTATTTCAGCTTCTCACTTCCTTTAGTATTGCAATCTCTTATCTGTTTGAGTTGAATTGAAAACGTTACTCTAATCTGGTATCAGTTAAGCCATCGATCCAAAATCTCCTTCTTTTACTCCCATCCTCCGATTATCATGTCCTCTCACTCTTCCGAAAGAACAGTCACGGCAGCCACCACTGGCTCGCCGACCACCATCCAAAACAACCTTGCATCCGCCCATCACTATGTCTCCATCAAGTTAACCTCCCGTAACTTCTTGTTCTGGAGGACACAACTTATCCCTTTTCTACGCGGGCAAGATCTTCTCGGGTTTGTTGACGGTAGCACGCCATGCCCTCCGGCAACCGTGGATGTAGCTCCGGCCTCCGGCGAATCTGGTTCAGGGGGTGCCACGGTGGTCTCCGGCCCCAATCCTGCGTATCACGCTTGGATTAAACAAGACCAATCCATCTTGTCTCTCTTGATTTCATCACTATCTGATGAAGTCATGTATTTAGCTGTTGGCAGGAACACTTCACAAGAGGTGTGGCAGTCGATCGGGGCGGCACTGGGCTCTTCTACACGCGCACGCTGTTTAAATCTGCTGGGTCAATTTCAATCGATTCGGCAGGGCAACAGTTCCACGGCGGAATTTCTGGGCAAGGCGCAGCTCCTTGTTGAATCATTGGCGTTGGCCGGCCGTCCGTTGTCTTTGGATGAGCAGAACATGTATGTGTTCAGGGGATTGCGTCCGGAATTCCGGGCGTTGGCAGCTTCACTCACTGTAACAGGTACACCCGTTTCCATACCGCAGCTTCTGGACTACCTGCAGGCTCAAGAATTCATCATCAGTGATGATTTTCCGGCTGGCGGCGATGGCGGTATTGGGGGTTCTCCGACAGCTATGATCGCCGGACATGGTCGACACCAGTCCGGTGACGGTGGTTCTGGACAGTCCCGTGGCGGACAGAACAGAGGGCGGAACGGCCGTGGACGTGGTGGCTCCGGTCGCGGCAGAGGTGGTACTCCAAGGTGCCAAATATGTAGATCCCATGGACACACTGCTGTTTATTGTTTTAAACGATATTCAACGCAACCTCCGGCGCAGGCGAACCTTGTTGTCGCTGGTGATGATGTAGCGGCAGCCCCGGCCATGTCCTGGTATCCGGATACAGGGGTAAAGGGCATGCCACGCCGGAGACATCCATGCTAACGCAGTCTGAAGAATATAATGGAAGTGCTGTTTTGCGAGTCGGGAACGGGGCAGGTTTGATTATCTCACACGTTGGCCATGCGTCTATTCCATCCCGTCTTAAATCTCTGTCCTTGTCTAATATTTTACACATCCCTAAGTTGTCTGTTCCCCTCTTATCTGTACATCGTTTTGCTAATGAAAATGATGTTTTTTTTTTGAATTTCACAAGGATTATTTTGTTGTGAAGGATTCCGCCACCAAAATGATTCTACTTAGGGGACCTGTCTCGGGTGGTCTGTATAAGCTCCCGATGTCGCAAACACATTTTGCCTTCATAAGTTCCCGGGCCAATCCAGGGGTGTGGTATCGCAGGTTGGGTCATCCGCATGCTCAGGTTAAAAGTCGTGTACTCCAAAATGTTCCGGTCACCGTAAATAAATCCAAGGCGTCGGGCGTGTGTACGGCATGTCATCTCGGGAAAGCATCCCGTTTTCCATTAGATAGGGTGTTATCATCTAGTCACAATGTATTATATCTGCTGTACACTGATATTTGGGGCCCGGCTCCCATTATTTCTGCCTCTAGTCATCGTTACTTCTTATTATTTGTAGATGACTTTTCCCGATTCTGCTGGTTTTATCCGTTAAGGCTAAAATCAGATATTTATAAAGTTTTTGACTGCTTTCGTGTCATGGTAGAACGGCAATTTTCCCGTTCTATCAAATCAATTCAATCCGATTTAGGGGGTGAGTACCTAAAACTACACAAAACATTCCAGTCCTTAGGTATTGTTCATAGGCAGTCATGTGCCTATACACATGAGCAAAATGGCCGAGTTGAACGCCGTAATCGGCATGTAGTTGAAACCGGGTTAGCCCTAATGGCTGAGGCGTCTGTACCCCAAAAATATTGGGACTATGCCTTTGAAACGGCTAGTTGCCTAATAAATTATATGCCCTCAGCTACTTTACAATACAAGAGTCCATACACAAAGTTACATAATGCGTCTCCCCCATACACATTCTTACGAGTCTTCGGGTGCCGGTGTTATCCCTATCTAAGGCCTTACAATCGCCACAAGATAGAGTACCGGTCCGCTCCTTGTGTCTTCCTAGGTTATCCACCGTCCTTTAGGGGTTATAGGTGCATGGACCTAACAAGTGGGAAAATCTTTATTTGCCGTCACGTCCGATTTGATGAAACCAACTTTCCTTTTGCAGAATGTTCTAATGCAGCTCCAACACAATTGGCTCTGGCACCGACACCTTGGGCCGCTGGGCCCATTGTCCCATGTAATATACCTGTAGCTATGCCACCGAGTCCTACACCGCCAATACCGGAACCTATTCCATTGGCACAAGAGGACCCACCATTGGCTATAGCAGCTCCAGCCGCACCAAGGGCCCGAAAACGGGCTCGTCTGCAACAAAGGAGACATGTAATGCGTTTACGATGCATGACCCGTGGCACAAATGAGCAATTCCAGGCCCTAAGTGCTACAACGGATCCCACGTGCTATTCTCAAGCAGTTGGGCATCCGGAGTGGCGTGACGCCATGGACCAAGAGTTCAATGCGTTGCTACACAATAACACATGGAAACTCATCCCGGCTACACCGAACATGAATATCATTGGGTGCAAGTGGGTGTTTCGCACCAAACGGCATGCGGATGGGTCAGTCGAACGGTATAAGGCACGACTCGTTGCAAAAGGGTTCAATCAAGTCGCCGGGGAAGATTTTTTTGACACCTTCAGTCCCGTTGTAAAACCCACGACGGTACGCATGCTGTTTTCCATCGCGGTATCCCGAGGGTGGACTCTCCGTCAACTCGATGTCCACAATGCCTTTCTCAATGGTCACCTTGCGGAAACCGTATACATGAAACAACCACCCGGTTATGAAGACCCCACAAATCCGGACTATGTATGTCACTTGCAGCGCTCTCTCTACGGGCTAAAGCAAGCTCCACGGGCTTGGTTCAAACGGCTTCACGATTTCTTGGTCTCGGCAGGTTTCGCCTCATCCAAGACAGATATCTCGCTGTTTTACTACTCCCGGGGTGAGTCACGAGTGTTTCTGCTAGTTTACGTGGACGACATTATTATGATGGGCAATGACACCGACTTGGTTGAGACTCTACTTCGACAACTTTCGACTGTGTTTAAAATCCGTGATCTTGGAACTCCGGGGTTTTTCCTTGGCATTGAAACTCTGCACACCAGTAACGGACTTCTCTTGACACAGCGCAAGTACATGCGTGATCTTCTTCAGCGAGCTGGAATGACGGACTGTAAGCCGCTTGCTACCCCAGCCGCTGTGACGAAAGCAGTAACACCGTCTACACAGCCTTTCGACAATCCAACACAATACCGGCGGATAGTTGGGGCTCTTCAGTATCTCACCATCACTCGTCCTGACTTATCTTATGCGGTTAATCGTCTTTGTCAGTTCATGCACTCTCCGACTGTGGATCATTGGGGGCTATTGAAGCGGGTCCTGCGGTACATAAAGGGCACTGTTGACTTTGGGTTACGTCTATCAGCTACGAGTTCCACTGCCATTCATGCCTACTCTGACTCTGATTGGGCAGGTTGCCCTATTGACAGGAAGAGCACTAGTGGGTATGCTGTCTTCTTGGGCTCTAATCTGGTTTCCTGGCTCTCCCTAAAATAGCGTACAGTTGCCCGCTCTTCTACTGAAGCTGAGTACAAGGCCTTAGCTGACGTCTCCGCAGAGGTTACTTGGATTGTTTCGCTGCTTCGTGAGATCGGTTTGTACAGTGGGGGACCAGCTACCTTGTGGTGTGATAATTTGGGTGCGACGTATTTGTGCGCCAATCCGGTTTTTCACGCCAGGACTAAACACGTAGAAATTGATTACCATTTTGTTCGGGATCGTGTTGCGGCAGGCGACTTTGTTGTTAATTTCGTGTCTACTAGAGATCAGCTCGCAGGTGTGTTCACCAAACCTCTACCAGCGTCTCGGTTTGCAATGCTCTGTGACAAGCTCAACGTTGTCTCTCATCCACCGTAAGCTTGAGGGGGTGTGTTAGTATTATTATTATTTATATTATTGTTATATCATATAGTTTGTATTAGTTGAATAAGTCTCCTGTGACTTACCTTTTAGATAGGAGTTATTTCAGCTTCTCACTTCCTTTAGTATTGTAATCTCTTATCTGTTTGAGTTGAATTGAAAACGTTACTCTAATCCAATCAACTTAATGAGATTGACCTACCAGAAGACCATACGGTCTTCACACGATTTTAATCTTGAAGATTAAATCTGTCAATCCCATGCCATTCATGTCAAATTCGAATTTACCATGTTCAAGGTAGAGTTGATCATTCAATCGTTACTACCCACGATGAGTTTATCGTGTATAAACAAATAGTGATATCACTATCTATCGTACGCATTACGTAGACACACTTTCACTTTCGTTTATACCAGACTCGTTGGTCATTACAGCATGATCAAAACCTCACATGCCAAACACTAAGGCAATTGTTTCGAACAATACAATGATCTCACCAATTACACGCTTTCTTTCCATAGCGCGAAACCACTAAAACCCCCAGGTTGTTCCATGTCTATTAAGAAAGCGACACATCCATTTCGATGAACTTCCAAATCTCGTTAGACAGCCATGGCAAGTGTCATACTAATGGATTCCATTCTCATCACAAGAGAATATATATCGAAGTAACCGTGGCACTCGCGTTGCATGTAATCTACAATTAGAAGTCCGACCATTTTACTTCAATATAACCAACCGGTTTTATCTTCCGACTAGTGATCTGTTAGGATCCAAAGGTTTTACAACCCGAAAGAAGATCAACCAGTTCAAAGTATGATTCTCTAAGATAGAATCTACTTTACTCTCGGTAGCCTCTCTCGTGTTGGTCCATTTGTAGAATTCACCACTTCTACATATGTTCGAGGCTCGTTTTCTAACAATCATATCAGAAAATTCAATTTATTTTATAGTAAACAAGTTAGAATATGCGCGTCACATTCTAGCATGTACATTAGAAATCTGGACCAAAGAATTGTTCCAATCCTAGCTCTCTTGCTACGTCTAGCTTTGAGCTCGGGTTCTCTTTCATACCCTTCAACCATAGCTTCGCCGAAAGTTCCTTTCAACGTGCTAGGTCCGATATTGAACCTTCACAGAAATACATATTCCAAGAACGATGAATTTCTTGATTCAATTTATCGTGTTCTTATGTACATCCAAACTGTAGGACTCGTGTACTAAGTACCAATACACACATTTGGCAAGACACCCCCACATTTCAGGCATTAGTAGGAAAACCTCCTACGTACTCACAATTCGTAAGAATTTCATGCGGGTAACGTCATTTAAAAGGTACTTACTTGTCCAAAGTATTGTCTCACCCCACATACTTTGAGATAGACCCGAACTTATCAACGTCTTGATATTTATGTTCGGCAACAACGTTCGATCGAGGTGAATACCGTGCCGTACGCTCGAGTACGATACCGATGCTTGCACAAAAATCACCAATAGGTGTTTCATATTCACTACATTGATCGTTCGTAACCGCATTAATCCACGATTAATTTGGTTTTTCTCTTTTATTCTTATAAAGAATAAACATGTGTTACACATTAACACATCTCGTAGAAACTAACAGATTAGCCTTTACAAATCCTTTCGGTTTTTGACCGAAGGCCACAAACTCGAATCAGTGCTTCCAAAAGTGAAGCACGAATCAGTGCTTAGTAATGAAGCACGAAACATGCTACACAAAGCGTGAATCAATGCTGCAACTTAAAGCACTGATCTCAAAGCAATCTTCCATTGCTTTAAATTATAAACACACAACAACCTTTCGTTGCTTAATTTATAATTACAGTGCTACTTAACACTAGGATTATTAGTTAATTACACAATTAAACAAACCCCCTTTCGTGCTAATCACATAACACTTTTACAACGCTAAATTTAATTAGCCACATACGAAAGGTTTAAGCTAAGTAGATTAGCATTAAGACTAATCATAATCTAGCACCTTTATTGCTATTACCAAAACACCAAATGCTTAAGTTTTCAACACCTAAAGGTGCAGCCACCAAGTGGCCGAAAGTGCCTAATTAAGCACTCTACCTAGTGCTTAATAGCACTGTTACAGTGTTTTAATTTTCACTTCAAAGTGCCAAATTAAATCGCACTTTTCATTAGTGCTACAAAAGCACTATTCACCAAAACGCAAATTGTCCCAAATTAAATATACTAGTATAATTTGGAATTTTTGATCAAGTTAATTATAACACAATTAACGAGAACAAGTCAACCAAATTTTCCGATTAGTTGAATCAAGCTTATATAATCGTTCTCAGAATATTAATTAAAATATTCAACACTTGAGCTGTGACGCTTACGATTATATAGCTATCCTAATTTTTGACAAATTGATCCTTGAAATCCTTATTGTTCTACATGAACCAGAACCGAAGTTCTCTACGGGATTTCAACATGTAACACGCTTGTTACATTTCGTTCCGACCGTTAAGCCATTTTAGCATTTTCTAAATAATGCTACTTCATGCACTAGGCATCCATATTGAACCATTTCATACATTTAACATTATTTCTTCAAATAATTCATATGTACTATGATTCAATAGCTCAATGGAACAATTCATTTTTTTTATTCAACAATAAAAAATGTATCACAAGGATACTACAACATTTATTTAACAAATAAATAAATAGGAAAAATTACATTGGAGACCAATTTCCATTATTCCTAAGTAGTAGTCCTTTGAACCCGTGTGCCTTGTTCCATTTTCCAACTGTCCACTCCCCGAAGGGTGGTCCATAGCGCACATCGGGGGTACCTCGGTTGTGACCTTACTCGTCCAACCATCCACATGTTTTAAACATAGCGAAGTTGTCCTCAACCTTTTCACCAGGATGACGATTCGCTTCAAAGTGGCATTTCTCCTTCTTCTCATAATCTTCTAGAAAGCTATGCTTCCGCTTGAGTTTCCTTCGATTACGGTTGAAGTCATTGGTAACACTACCATAATCCTCAGACCATGTAGTCATTACGCCATCATAGGATCCTTCATGGCTTTTAGCCGATCCGTTAGGCAGCACAATAGGTACCAATTGTGTGCCATTAGCCACAGGTCTACCGGATCGTGAACCAAAGTTCTCCGGAGCACCATCGTGTGGTTTAGCAAGTCCCATGGAAATATTATTTCCAACATTGCTGCCATCAACTGGCATCACAGAATGTGCAACATCGTTGCCTTTCCGACCATTTGAATGTGCACCTCCGGCAACATTCACGGATCCAATACTCTTGGAATTCACCGATTTGTTCATTATCAAAATAATAAGGTTTTAAGATTGTTGGTGATAATGCACCAAAATGGATTTAATATCCCTAAAATAATATATATATATATATATATATATATATATATATATATATATATATATATATATATATATATATATATATATATATATATATATGAATGTGTGTGTGTGTATATATATATATATATATATATATATATATATATATATATATATATATATATATATATATATATATATAACGGATCCAAAGGTTATATATACGTATATATCTATGAAAAAGATATACCAATATATATTAACCAAAGAATGGAACTTATAATCCACAGATTATAATTCCAACCAAACTTATATCAAAGGAGAGGATTTTTGCTTAGAGCATAATCCAAAACAAGAAAGAAGGAGAAAGAAGAAAGAAATGTACAAGTTAGGCGAGTGCCTTTCTTTCCTTAAAACCTTATTTGCTACCTCCCAAGAGTGCTAGGAGCGTTGTGGCCTAGGTCTCCCAGGATAAAACGTACAACGGTTCGACGTTTGAGCACCCAAACTAACGAACCCAGCGAACAAGAGCACGGGCAAAACACAGCTTCAAGAATGGAGTAGGGGCAGAGTTTTGAGAAGAAAAGTAGAATTTCTTTGTGTGTGTTCTTGTGTGGTTTCTCACTTTTTTCCCTATCACACTATCAAAAAGGTTGCTCCCACAACATTTTTATATAGGAGATTGGTACTAAATAGCATCATCATGACACATTAACCAATATAAATTCAATTTAATAAATTGAATTATAACGTTTGGAACAGTCGTACTTATTATTGAAATAATATCAACGGTCATGAACTTAATATCTGATTAATTCGTACCGACCATAACGACTCGTTTCAAAAATATCTGAGTGACCGAGAAGTCCGTACAAACCTGAAAGTTTAACAAATTGGGACCGGAAACCACACCCGAGTGGTCCGCGAGCACCGAAACAGTGCAACACGAATCAATGCATATAACATTGATTCGTGCTCACTGAATCTAAAAGCCACAAAAGGAGCACGAAACTTAAGCTTTGAAGTCCATGCAACTTTCGTGCATGCATATTGCTATATTCCCAATTCCAAAGCTTAATTAAGCTCTTAAGATTAATTAACATACTTAAGCTTTCAAAACAAAGCTTAACTACACTTAAGCTAACTTTCGTACTTTGGACTTCTCCTAAATAGGTTCACTTTGAGAATCAATTTCTCATTCACCTATTACCCATTTTGAGCGTACATTATATCAAATTCTTCGTCTTACTACGAAGAACCCGAATCCACATTGACCCGACCCAAATCGGAAGTGGATCCCACATATATTTGTACCACAAAATAATCACTCAAAATGCCATTTTAATGCTATTTTTCCAACAGTATATCATTCTCCATTTCAATATAAGGTTGGCAGAATGAGGCAGGGGAGCAGGGCCCACATCCAGAACGGGAATGGGTCGTGGTTAGAGCATCCACACTAGGAGTTATTTAAGAGTTATTTCTACATGAATTCTCTCAAGTCAAAGTTAATAGCTGATGTGGGGAAGAGTTATTTCAAAAATGAGTTAATTCCAGCAATGGTCCTCCGACTATAGTGATTTTCCAAAATTAGTCCCCGACTTTTAATTTGGACACTTTAGGTCCCTTGACTTTCAATTTCTTTCCAATTGAGGTCCTTTCGTTAGAATACGGTTCATTAGACTTTAAATGAAGGGGTAAACTCGTCCTTTCACCTGCCTATGTATTATTCTTCGTATTTCTCCCTTCGTATTTCGCTATTATACCTTGTAAATATCTCAATAATAGAGGAACGCACACACGAGTAGTCAGCAAATGGGAAACGACGAGGAACATTTTAGGGTTTCGACTAAGATTATCTTCATATATATCGTGTATACAATGGAGAAATACTAAGAATAATACATAGGCAGGTGAAATGATGAGTTTACCCCTTCATTTAAAATTCAATTAATCGTATTCTGACGAAAGGACCTCAATTGGAAAGAAATTAAAAGTCAAGGGACTTAAAGTGTTCAAATTAAAAGTCAAGGACTAATTTTAAAAAATCAATATAGTCGGAAGACCATTGCTGGAATTAACTCTTTCAAAAATATTTATCCTGCAAAGTATGGGATAATGTAGAAAAAAGTTTATTTGAGCACAAGGCTCTATGAAACTCACGGTATCCGAGGCAAGCACATATATATTGGTTCTCTCTTCAGTTGTAATTAAACTGAAGCAAAACATAAAAGCTTCTTTTCGAAGCAGCGCAGTGTTCCTCCTCATCAAGCTACGGTGAGTTCACATGCGACCTTTGAAGCTACTCAGCATCTTTCAACGTCAATCCAGATAGCTATTTCGGCTAAGTGAAAGTGGGAGACTTTCCCTTTGACGAGTTCACCGGCGATAGTGGCTGCATGCGGCAACGACGGAGGCGTGCCGGAGCTGTAAATGGACGGCCACTTAAATATATATATATATATATATATATATATATATATATATATATATATATATATATATATATATAATTTAATATGTTATATGTATTACTATTAATTAACATGTGGTAATTTGGTATTCAATTGCTTGTAATTTATAAATTAAAATTTAATTAATTTTAAATGTATTTATCAAACCAATGAATTTGTATTGTATAGCATACACAGTATGCATGTTTCACTATTTCTCATTAAAATTAAAATATAAATAAAATAGATAAAGAAATAATTAAAATATAGTGGGTTAAATGGTGGGTCCACAAATAACTCATAAAAAAACTTAAAACTGATGTGGAGAAGAGTTTTTTTTTTTTTTTTTTTTTTTTTTTTTTTTTTTTTTTGAGTGGGATAATGAGGTGGATGCTGGGGCCACAAATAACTCATAAATAACCCCAATTGATAAGGTTGCTCTTAGGTTGCCGCCACTACCTCACGTCCTCACCTACTACCTTGACTCCCTTCCTAGCTGTATTTTCCATTAATTCCTATATCTCTGCTCTCACATCTCCCCCAGTCTGAGCATTGCAATTCGTCCTCCCTCTCATTTCTCTTGTATGCTTAAACTTGAAACATCCTGGGTCTGCCTTGTTAACGGAAGCACCATATTTTCCTCATCCGGGTGAGGTTTTAAATTTATGTTTCACTCTCAAAGCAAGGATGTCTGTTGGTGTCAAAAAAATGTCTGCTCCTCATATACTACAATCACAATCTCATTAAATGTCCTTCATGTATCTTCTCAAGCAATTGGTGTAAAGGCCATTGGGTATGAAGTCTTTCCTCTTATTTCCTTAAACTGTAAATTATCATCATTGATGCTCTGCTACATTAAAGGGAGCAACCTTATTTTCCTCTTCTGAGTGAAGAAAATATGTTATGTTGGAGGGGTCAAAATGTCTTATAAAATCAGCTTCCTATTCAGCTATTCTCCTATTCTTCACAATCCTACTCTACTGCTTCTTCAACTCTTCTATTCTACACTATTCCACTCCACTGCTTCTTCAATATGGACCCTAAAAAACAAAGTTCCCTGAATGACCTCTTGGTCTTTATGGTGGTTATAGGTATGATAAACATTATTGCACTTCTCTTTCTTTACTGTAAGCCATAAAAGTTTCATCTTGGTGTGGGGGGAATGATGATATTTCTTTGGACTGCACTCTGGAGTGCAGGAGCCTGGTTCGACGCACTGAATTACGACAAGGTTACAACCATAGTTAATCACATCCTAGTCAGTTTTGGTGTATCCTTGTACTGGATGTCTCAGACCTTATATGTTGGTTGCAGTAATCCAGTGCTTGTCACCGAAATTGTTGTGTGGGTTAGAACTTTCTCTACTAGCTGTTTTGAGTTTTCATTTTTAAGTCAAATAAAATCTGAAAATATATCTAGTGAACAATTTCTTGAATGGGATAGGTGGGTTGTAGTCATGTACTCTATGTTGAGTTTCTTTGAAAATGCTGTAGTAAGATCTTACGATTATGCTTTTTTTTTTTTTTGGTTTATGGGAAACAATTATGCTTTATATGCTTATGTGCAGTGGAACATATGTGTCTAAGGGTGTCTTTCTTTGTTTTTCCTTTATTATGTCTTTTTGGTTAGGTTGAAATAGTGATAAAGTTACCATATGTTTTGATACCATATAAGACCTAATTTGTTAGTATTTTGTATTGGCCTAATCTTGTAATTTTGTGTGCTCTGATACCGTATGAGACCTACTTTGTTAGTAGTTTGTATTGTCTTAGTCTTTTGGTTTTGTTGTAACTGATTTCTTCTTAATATGCTCTGATACCATATGAAAGCTAGAACTGAATCAATTTATTCACTGTGGTACTATACAAGACCTAGTATGTTATTGGTTTTTCTTAATATGCTCTGATACCATATGAGACCTAGTCTGTTAGTAATTTGTACTTTGCATTGGCCTAGTCTTGTGATTTTGTGCTCTGATACCTTATGAGACATACTCTGTTAGTAGTTTGTATTGGCTTAGGCTTGTGATTGTGATTTTGTGCTCTGATACAATATGAGACATATTATGTTAGTAGTTTGTATTGTCCTAGTCTTTTGGTTTTGTTGTAATTAGTTTATTCTTAATATATTCTAATACCATATGAGAGCTAGAACTAAGTCAATTTATTCACTGTGATACCATATGCGACCTAGTATGTTACTGGTTTCTTGTTAATATGCTCTGATACCATATGAGAGCTAGAATTGAATTAATTTTTTCATTGTGATACCATATGCTCTGATACCATATGAGACCTAGTTTGGTAGTAGTTTGTATTGGCTAGTCTTTTTGTTTTGTGCTCTGATACCATATGAGATCTACTCTTTAAAAGTTTGTGTTGGCATAGTCTTGTGGTTTTGTTGTAATTGGTTTCATCTTAATATGTTATATACTCTATTTATTGATTGTTTCACAGTAAATAGATTGATTATACTCCACCAACATTAACGATTACACTCCCTAAGGAGGGAATTATTATTGTTTTCATTGATTGATTGATTGAAGTCATATTATATAATTGGAAAAATGGCACTTTTTATCCCTGAGTTATATACTTATAGCACTTTTTCCCCCTCAATTATTCTAAAAGTGGTGCTTTTTCCCCCCTGATATATTAAATTGACATTTATACCCTTAAAGTAAACATTTTATTTATTTTACTACTCCAACAAATTATTGCGTATACGTAGGGATGATCACGGTTCGATTTGAATTGAACCGGATACTAAAACAATCGAATTAATAGTTTACGGTTATAATTCAGATCTAGAACCCAATATTTAAATGCCAATTTATTAAAATTATCTATCAAAAAAATTGAATCTTGAACCGTGAACCGGCGGTTCCGGATCTGATTCGCGATTTTGAACCGTCTTTATTTTAAAATTTTATTTTTTATTTTAAAATAGTCTAAATTCAACAATAAATGTATTTTATTTTTTCAGTTCGGAACATTAACCGTCCGTTCCGGTTCACGATTTTAATAAACTCTAAATATCAAATTTCGATTCTAAATTGTAATTGGAATATTTCTGTTTGGTTGCTATAGTGTTTGTTTAGTTTGAACCAAATTATGGTCATAATTTGTTGGAGAAAAAAAAAATTAAATATTTAGTTTAAGGGTAAATATGTCCATTTAACATTTCAGGGAGAAAAACAGCCACTTCAATAATTTAGGGGGAAAAAATGCTATAGGTATATAACTCAGGGGGAAAAAGTGTCATTTTCCCTATATAATTTTATATTATTATCTCTAAAATATCAAGCGAGTATATAAATGCAAAATTATGGTAAAATTGGAAATTTCTTTCTCTAATACTCTTATCCTTCGTACGACCTATGCCCCCGTTTGTTTTTCTACTCCTCTTCCGGTGTAAAAGTGTGGATCTCCTTAGTATAACAGAATAGCAGACCATTGATTTTTTCTCCTCCGGTGTAAAAGACTAAAAGGGTGGAGCTGCAGAGCTAAGATACCTAAGCGTGGCCCATGGAAATCAGAAGATAAGATACCTAAGCCATGTGTCCTCTCTCCGTATCACCTCTACCCATGATATTCGGACTGGTACCACTCTTAGTATCACCACTCTCCCCTGTCATCTTCGTACCCCTACTCTGTCCTTGATCCCAAAACGGCTAACTTTGTCAATAACGTGAGCAGGGCCCATATCCAGCTAGTGACTGTTTATGCAATAACGTGAAGCAAAGAATGTTACCTGGCGCGTGGCTAAAAGGGGTTAGGCTGCGGGCACTGCCTCACCTACTACATAGTCAGCAGTCACACCTTAACGTACCTTAACTCCCTTCACTGCCATTTATTTAAACTTCCCTCAAGAAAATCAAAACTTGCACGCAAAAAAACTACCCAAAAGATCATCCACATTAAAAAACCTTTATTGATTTTTGTCTGCAAAAACCTCATACAATCCACAAGTGTAGATACTCTTACACTGCTTCTTCAATATGTATTATCCAAAACATGGTTCCGTGATTGACCTCGAGGTGTTTATAGTGGTTATAGCTACGATCAATGTCATTGCAGTTCTCATCTTGATGAAGAAGCCTACAAAGTTTTATTTGGGTCTGAGCACTTTGATGATGTTTATGTGGACTGCACTGCGGTGTGCATGAGTCTTTTTTGAAGCCATTCAATATGGAAAGCATATAACCCGTAATTAATTATATGCTTCTAAGCCTTGTTATATCATTCTATTGTATGTCTCAATACACTTGTATTGGTAAGAGTAATCGACAACTTTTGATCAAAATTGTTATTTGGTTTGAAACTTTTTTCATTGACTGTTTAGAGATTGACATTCTACTTGAACCAAACAAGATAATATAACATTACCAGACTCAGATTACCTAGGTAATCTAAGATGACCTGAACCAAACGCCCCCTAAGGGCATCCCCAATAGTGGGAGATTTTACCGCAAATTTTTGTGGGTCCCATCCACCTCATCATCCACTATCTCACTCAATCACAAAATATCTTCTTCCCATTAGTTTTAAGTTTTTTCATAACTTTTTGTGGACCCACCATTTTATCTCCATATTTTAATTATTTTATTATTTATTTGATTTATAAATTTATAATTTTAATTTAATCATAACATATCTACAAATTAAAATTTAATTTAATTAATAAATATAAATTTAATAACAATAATAACTTAAAAAATTAAATAAAATTATATTAATAATTTAAAAATAAAATCAAGAATTTTAAAAAGTTAAATAAAAAATAAAATATATTAAAAAAAAAAAAGAAGAAGAAGAAGAAGAAAGAAAGAAGCTGGACGTTTTAAAAAAAAAAAAAAATCTTTAATTAGGAGATTGTGAAATTTGAGAGTGGCCGCCAGCTGCAGTCCGCTGACAAGTTTTTCTATTTTTTATTATTTTTAAAAAAATAATCTGAGACATTTTTTTTTCTTGCAGGAAGAAACGTCCAAACGTTCTTTCTCTCATTTGTTAAAAGTTGAGCTTAAGGATTTTATTGTTCCAAAAGCTTGGGATGAACCCTTTATTGGGATGCCCTAAGAACATTTCAATATTGGCAATGCATTGACATTTGGAACCTAGTTTTAGTTATTTATTTCTTTACATGCAGTCTCTAACAATCATGTAACCACCATCACAACTTCTAATATCTTCAAGATTTTTGTAAGTTCAAATCATGTGCAACCACTATCAAAGTACTAACAATTTATTACTTTTTTTTTATAAAAAAAAAAAAAAAAAACACATTTTTGATAAGTTACTGGATGAGTTTGATCTTTTCTTACTCATATTCTTTTCATTTGAGAATCTTTGATTATGAAATTGAGTCCTTTGATCATTCTTGAGTTTTTTTTTGTTTTTTTTTTTTTTTTTGGTAACAATAAGCTTTAATATGTCCAATTTCGTTGTAGTAATAACATCTTACTTTTCTTCTGTGTAGATTTTTTGATTTTTTCTTGTACCTAGAATTCTGCTACACTGGTGCAATGTGTTCACACTTTGAACTTCATTGAGATTGAATATATACCTTGCGTGCTTGTCAATAAGAATAGTTGAATAATAAAAAAAAAAACAGGCGATCGACAATTTGACAAACCCTAAATCCATTGAAAAATCAGGTCAGTTAATCAAGGATTTAGCTAAAAACTTAAGTGATTATTTGTTCTAATATCACTTGTAAAATTTTGACATGATTTATACAGAAAATGCACATAGATAAAATTATGCTCAAGATTTTTGTGGGTATTCCAACACACTCATAGATAGTGAAGAAAAAAATAGAGACAAACAAAGAACAAGAACGTAACCAGATTGTAGATATTATGAAAAATAGCATATCCAATAAAAAACACTAGATTTAAGGCAGTTCAAAAACTTCCATACTTTGTGGGGGAAACACCCTAAGTTTATAGCCAAATTTGCTATATTAAATTTACAGTACAAGATTCAAAAGGACTAGCTTACACCATTGTAAAAATTCATGTCATCTACCAATTGTATGTAACCATGACAGCCCAAACTAGTATTACTATACAGGAACTCAAACTACACAAGATTTTCCCCATCTTGTATATCATCTACAAAGAGTTCCCAGCCCAAATGAATGATTAACAATATAATAAATTGTTGCTTACAAGAAACACACAATACCCCAATCTCTAAAAACTCTCTAGATGTTGAAGATCAATGTCTTTTCCCACTTTTTTGTCTTATTCAAATTATATATGATAGTGTAAATTGGCTCAGGTCAACCTATGCAACAAGAATGAATAGTAAAAAAGCAAAAGTGAGACAAGTCATTTATCTTAAATTTGAAAGGAAAAAAATCACAATTTTTTTTTGGGTTGGGTTAAGCCAAAATTCACTATTATTATTGAGTAGTACATATTCCGACCTCTATTTAGTGCTATTGAAATATAAAACAAATATAAGGGAAAAATAATGAGGTTGGGAAGCTAAGGGTTCAATCCTACAAGATCGGCAAGCTTCGGTTTGAGTGGTGCAAGTTGGCAGTAGAAGCCCCACACTAGGTAGAGTACTCTATTTATACTCAGTGGGAAGGGGACATAATGATGGTAAATACTGACATAACTGACGTGACATTCATTAATTGGGCATGTGTAAGCTATTGAGGTAAGAGTAGAGTTTAACTATCTAGCCATGATGTGGAAATCTACTGATACACAGATCATTATGTCTACAGACAGGGAGGTTGGTAAGTTTACAGACGGGGGAGATCGGTAAGTCTACTGACATAAAGGTCGGTAAGTATACTAATATGGCGATGGGTAAATCTATTGCCATAAAGGTCATGTAGACTCTTCCGGTTGGGAAATACACTCGGCCGCAGCTAGAAGGACCCTCTAGGTCAGGGAGTGTACTTATGAGTCCTCCTGGGCTCCTGCGGTCGAGAAGTGCTCTTGTGAAGCCCCTTCCCGGGCCTCTCCCTTCTCAAGGTCAAGAAGTGTACTTATGAGCCCTCTTGAGGTAGGGAAGTGCACTTGTAAACCCTCCGGAGATCGTGAAGTGCACTTATAAAGCTTCCAAAGATCAAGAAAAGCACTTGTAAACTACGTAGGACAAGTAAGGTTGCCCTATACCTCTATCAATATAAACTCCAATCTTTGTCCCATCCTTTGCTGAATTAGGAACGACATAACCTTCTTGAAATAGGGAACTTGTTTCCTTTTTCTTCTCTTCTTTGGACCCTCTTCTTGATGGGAAAATCTTTAATACTTGGACTCCAACAAATAGTCTTATACAAGATAATCAAGATTCTCAATTTCTTGACTTGATCTCAAAATTCTTTAAAAATTCAAATTCCACTTGGAAAAAAGAAATTAATTTGTTTCCAAACTACATGTTTTTCTAAAATACATTGTAAATATAAAATGACAAAAATAATACTACACCTACTTTCATTTTTTACTATTTACTAATGTGACACATTTTGATTAATTTTAAAAAGTAGAAATGATAGTAAATAAATAGATATGGACATTTACTAGAGAAAATATATTATATATTATAATAATACATTAACTACACTCTCCAAGAAGAAATTTTCACATAAATCAGAAAAGAAAACTATGAAATTCACTCAACTTGTGGTAAATCTCTCTTCAAAGAAAAAACTTTAGACACTGAGAAAACAAATGCCCTCAATAAACAGAAATAAAGATAAGTGTTTAAACAAAATAAATAAACCTCAAACAACATTCAAATCCTGGGTTTTTTTTGTTCTTTTCTGAAACTTACAGTACAAAGACAAAACCAACAAAATTTCCAGTAGTAGATTTGGACTTGTGACCAAATTGGGAAACTGCAACCCCCTATCGAAATACAAAGGCCAGAATTTCCCAACACCAAGTCCAGTACACAACTAGCCTATGAAATAAGTGATGAAATAGTAGAGAGCTTCAATTGAGGAACAATTCAACTCGCCTTTGACCCAATCACAGGAGATCAGCGACATTTGCTGGCAACTCTTCGACTAGAACATTATAAAACTTCTGTATGTCAAAAAGCATCCTTTCGTCATCCTTGGTGACAAAGTTGATAGCCACACCCTTCCTTCCAAATCGTCCACTTCGTCCAATACGGTGGAGGTAATTTTCTGGCTGAGTAGGGAGGTCGTAGTTGATCACAAGTGACACTTGTTGGACATCAATACCACGAGCCAAGAGATCAGTGGTGATAAGCACTCTGGAAGAACCAGACCGAAATTCACGCATGATGATGTCCCTAGTGTTCTGGTCCATGTCCCCGTGAGTTGCAGAAACTGTGTGATCACGGCTACGCATTTTGTCGGTGAGCCAATCAACCTTTCGCCTGGTGTTAACAAAGATGACACTCTGGGTGATGGCCAGTGTCTCATAAAGATCACAAAGTGTATCGAGCTTCCACTCCTCTTTGTCGACATTGACATAGAACTGCTTGATACCTTCCAGAGTGAGCTCATCACGTTTCACAAGAATCCTAACAGGCTTGTTCATAAACTTTCGGGTGATTTCAAGAGCCTCAGGTGGCATAGTAGCAGAGAAAACACCAACCTGTATCTTTGGTGGTAACAACTGGAAAATATCATAGATCTGAAAGAGAAAAAAAAATTACCACACAAATATTAGTTTCTATCCACAAGCAATTATGTCAACTTCATCAGCCTCCTGCGAATATGGATTTTGAATAATAAAATTAGAGCAGAAAACACCAACATAATATTATCATCCAAAACCTATAAAAAATAAAAAATAAAAAATAAAAAATAAATAACAGCAACAATAATAATACAATGCACAAATCAAAATATAATAGTTAATCATGCAAATTTCATATTCATGCCACTGAAGTTCTTAATAATTCCAAATGAAATCATACCATAAAATAAGTTCAACACAAATCTAGAATACAAGTATAAAATCATAATATAGGGATAAATTAAAACCTGATCCTTGAATCCTCTGGAGAGCATTTCATCAGCTTCATCCAACACAAACATCTTGATATGGTCAGGGCGAAGAGACTGCCTGCGCAACATGTCAAAGACACGTCCTGGAGTTCCAACCACAACATGAACACCACTTTGAAGAATCCGTTGATCTTCACGAACACTGGTACCTCCAACACAAGCATGGACCTTAACACCAAGATAATCACCAAGTGCACGCATAACCTTCTCAATTTGTTGAGCAAGCTCACGTGTTGGTGCAAGAACCAAAGCCTGGCATTCAACTAAGCTGTAATCAAGCTGTTGAAGAATCCCAGAACAGAAAGTAGCTGTCTTTCCTGTTCCAGATTGAGCCTGTTGAATAACATCAAGACCCTTACAGAAGGGAACAATCCCTCTTTGTTGAATTGCAGAAGGCTTCTCAAAACCTTAAACCAAGTCAAACCCAACTTTTAGCTATTAAAATACACATAAAACTTAAATAGAAACCATAAAAGAAAATTTAAATATCAAGAGTCAAAAAGCCCTGAACACTATAATATTAAAGGTGCATGCAAGCTGAAATTTGAATGAACAAGGGGTTGCTTATGAAATGAGCGTTGAAACAATGTGCTCAGGCTTGGTTTGTTTTCACTTCACTTGTATTCGGCCCATTTAACTAAAATGAGCTTGCTCACGAGCATATATAACAAGTTGTGTGCAAATAGCTTGTTTATTGGCTTGTTAAAATTTAAATTTAAAATATTTTTAAAATTAAATTGAACTATTATGCATCAGATCAGAAATTGAGCCCATAACATAAATATGATTTTGCCCTAAGTTATAACAAGCACACCACACCACACCACACCACACCAGCTTGCTTAAACCCCTATGGTTCATGGCTTTAATAAGGCATGGTTCTACAAGCACAATAATAGAAAAGGTAGTAGTTGTTTGCTTAGAATTCCAGTCTCCATGTTATGTTATAAAAGAACTCTATATACAAAGAACAAAGAAGGCTAGGAATTAATTACCATAAGCATAGATTCCCCTAAGAAGGTTTTCTTGCAAGCCCATGGAGTCAAAGCTTTCGTAAACCTCATCATAGGATGTGAAAAATTCCTGTCCATCAGTGTCCAGCCTGCACCAGTGCACCAACAATGCAGAAAGTCATAAATCACATCAATAATGAAAATAAATAGATAGGTCATACCCAGAGTTGAGGGTCCAACTTTTCTAATCATTTTTCTGGGAGGGGAAGGAGAGGGGTTTTAGCAAGAACTGCCTTCTGCAGTCATATTATGGCAGTAAAAGTTAATAGTAGATGGTTAGTGGAACTTACAATTCAGTCATTTTTGCATCATACTGTCGAGCATCAAATTGAGAACCCTCAGGAGCCAAGCCAGCCATGACTGTAAAAGATAGTAACTGTTGAGGTAAATTCTGATACATAATTCACTAAACACTCCAGAGGAGAAATATCTGAGGTTTCTTAAAAACAATAAACGGAAAACAACCTAAAACAAGTGAGATCTAACACACTATGAGGTGAAACAAATAAGCTCTAAGATTTCTTGGATACAAAGCCATAAATGTAAAGGAATCATTGATTTTACAACCACTCAACTTACTGAAGATTAGTGATCCATATTAAGGAGAAAATATTTATAAAGAGTATTAGGGTCATAAACAAATCAATGTCAGCATACTCATTGGATATTGAAAAAATCCTGGTATTAGATGCATCCGTTAACATTCTAGCAAACTGATAATTGCAACAACCACAATACTATAAGTTTTTATTTTTTAGTCTTTTTAGTCCCCAAGCTCCCAAAACTTAAAATCAGCTCTTCTTCCCACTTCAGGACTATACTTTAGTCTGTTTTCCAACCCCAGATGCAAACAAAAAGGATTGAAATATCTAATCATCCGCCCAACCTCATCCCACAAGAGGACTTGATAAAGTTCCCCAACTAACTAGTACACCCCAAAATAGAACACTTAGGTTTGGTACTACAGTAGCAACTGATAATGATTACACATGCCCATGAACCCATATTTGATCAAGGACACAACAATAGAACTTCTTTCTAGGTCGCTAAACACTAAAGAATCAAGAATAAAGAGCATAAAATCCCATTAGATTCTCAGATATTTCAAGAATCAGAAGTTAAAAGTTAAAACTTCCAACAGACCAAGAGCACAGGCATCAAATTAAGATCGAAAATTTCTAAATCAATCCTATCAAAAAAATCTTCCATAAAACAAAACGCACAGAAATCATCAAAGTCCAACGACCTCACAGCACCATCATCAACCCCCATCAATCATCAAGATCCAAACTTTGATGCCACAGAACGATGCATATACATATACAAACACAAAAACATGCAGAGAGAAAGAGAGATAGAAAGAGTACTTGATAGCAGTGAAGATGGAATGAAGATCTGAAGATGCGTAGAGAGTTTTAGGATTAGGGTTTTCTTCGATTGTGGTGGCTGGTTCTGATTTTCTCTCCAAAACTCCTCGGATCTACGCCGCGGAGTTGAGGAAACACAAAAGTGAGGAGAGAGATGGGGGAGGGGCTGATGTATAGTCGAAGAAAAAAGCAGAATATTTGTGGGATTGGGATTGGGATTGCTCCCACGTCGTTTTTGCGATTAAAAATGTCAAATTTTAGTCGTTTAGGGTCGGTTGAATGATTTTGTTTGGGCCTTAACCAACTACCATTGAATTGGACCTTTCTAGCCTCAGTCATAAATTATCGAACTTACATTTCGGTTTAATTTAAGCCCATATCTTATTGATTATCCACTCACTCTGTAACTGCAAATTATGCTCTGGACCGTGTCACAATGCATTATGGACACGAGTTTAAAATGACGTTGTTTTCAAGGAAAACGTGTCATTCCAGTTTAAAAGAAAAAAATTTGATTTTGTCTCGCCGTTAACAGCGTTATTCGTTTGTGGGATTATGAATGTACAGTTATGACGTTATGAATGTACAGTTATGGAATTATGAACACAGAGCTCTGACATTATGAACTTACAATTATGAACATATAGTGATAAAATTATGAACATAGAGCTCTAAAATTGTGAACATAGAGTTTCAAAAATTATGAATGTACAGTTATAGAGTTATGAATGTACAGTTATGGGATTATGAATGTACAGTTATGGAATTATGAATGTACAGTTATTGAATTATGAACACAAAGCTCTGACATTATGAACTTACAATTATGAACATATAGTGATAAAATTATGAACATAGAGCTCTAAAATTGTGAACATAGAGTTTCAAAAATTATGAATTTACAGTTATTGAATTATGAATGTACAGTTACGGAATTATGAATGTAAAGTTATGAAATTATGAATGTACAGTTATGAAATTATGAACACAGAACTCTGACATTATGAACTCACAATTATGAACATATAGTGATAAAATTATGAACATATGCTCCTATAACGAAGCGGTCTGAAATTTTTTTTTTTAAAGTGAAAGATAACAGTGCCACTAACGGCACCGTTACCGTGTCCACACTGTAGGCTGGACACGAGTCCATAGCATAACGATTGCTCTGTAACCAATCAATCATTATTGTGTGAACCATGGTCTAGATCATATTTTGTATGTTATAAAATAATGTATATTTAGTATAAAAATAATATACTTTTAGTATATTAATAATGTACATTATATTAAGAAAAAGTGCATTATTTGAGTACTGAAAGTACATTAATTTGTATAATTTACATTCAATACATAAATAATGTACACTTAGTATATTAAAAATGTACTTTTTATTTATGTTTCACACAGCACTGTGTGACCATAATCTGCCATAACCAATGACAAATTATTTTGTGGATCCGGGTCCACCTTGCAAGGTGGATCTGAGTCTAGAAATACACAATTTACATACTGAATGTTTACAATTTACATACTAAATGTTCACAATTTACATACTGAATGTTCATAATTTACATATTAAATGTTCACAATTTAATTTTTATAAAGTTGTCCATCGTAAATTGTCATTGGTTACCAGTAGTTATACCATGGACCCGAATCTAAAATGCATAATTTACATACTGAATGTTCAAAATTTACATACTTTTACAAACTTATGAACATTCAGTAGGTAAATTGTGTAGTTTGGACCATGGTCAAGGTGGACCTGGGTCCACACAATAATTTGCCACTCAATAACTTTTTTTTTTCCTGTACCCAAACCAGTTTCTTTCGTGCATACCTGGTCAATCTTATTTCCGATATGATTATGAGTTTATCTCGGCATCTTCGAAAATAACAGGTAACAATTGTAACATTTTGTTAAAGGGCATGGTTGTTTTAATCCATGTGTATTATGTGAGATAAGTCTTTACTCTTAAAAGACATGTTTACCAAGGTAGAGACTGTGATAAGTCTTTTCTCTTAAAAGGCATATTCGTTAAGGTAGAGATTTGTTGAGTGTCTTTTCTCCTAAAGGCATATTCGTCAAGGTGTAGATTGTTGAGTTTGTCTCATATAGAGATTAGGAATATGTGTCTATCTCATATAAGGAATATGAGTAAGTATATTGGGTCGGGTCCATTGTATAGGGATAGATGTCTATAAATACATTGGTTGTATCCATATGAGTGATATCAACACCATCACCATCAAAATTGATAAAAGAATAGTTATACTCCAGTCGATGTAGGCAATCGCCGAACCATATAAATCTTACATTTTTCTGTCATTATTATTGTTTTTTGTTCTTGTTAATCTCAACAATATGTTCACCTAGCTTGAACTATCCTAGAAGCAGC
Organism: Ipomoea nil; assembly: GCF_001879475.1. NCBI lineage: Eukaryota > Viridiplantae > Streptophyta > Magnoliopsida > Solanales > Convolvulaceae > Ipomoea > Ipomoea nil. The sequence goes on along the minus strand of NW_017618707.1, from coordinate 841,075 downwards.
TCGAACAGGTAAGAACCTCGCTACCTGGTTTCATAGGGAATTCTATCGAGATAGAAATCTCAATCATGCTCTCGATGGAGGTCGGAACCTCGCCCTCATGTCAAAAGATGGGAAGTCAAATTCGTGGTGGTCAAGATCAATTGTGCCAACAAAATTATCCCAGGTCTACCCGCTATGGACGAACTCAAGTGTGTGATCTCGATATTGTTTTTTTTTTTTTAAAGGGTTATTTCGCTCAAAACGGCGTCATTTTGAACGAAATAACCCTAAATCGTTCAAATTGGTCGCAAATTCAAAAAATGTAATTTAAAAAAAAAAAACAAACAAAATCAACTACTCTAATATTAATACTTTGTAAGTTATGACTTTGTGGAATTGTATTTTGATTCTTTAAATCTTTATTCAATTTACAATTTAGATTTTTTTATGTTAATATTTAATATTTTAATATTAACAAATAAAATATTAAATAGTTTATAATTATCAAATCTTAATTTAAAAAAAAAAAAATAAAATAGAGCGCTTAAGGAATGACTAGCGATTTTTGCAACCTTCTCATGTAAATTTGATTCTTGCTAGTCTATGGTTGAATTAGTATTTGGGTGTCTGTTGGTTGAATTAGTATGTGGGTGTCTGTTGTTTCTCTTTAACCTCAATGAAGGTTCATTCTTGACCATTTATGGTTGATAATGAGTTTTACTATTTTAGTATGTGAACTCTCAAATTTTACTCTATCATTAAAACTCTTCAGATGTGGCAAGTATGGATAGGACATTTTCATTTTGTGGATCTAGAAAAAATTGTTTACATCTAAAATTTGTAAAATGGAGTAAAAGTTAAAAGTAGAATTTAAAAGTTCAAATAGTATTTTTCGGTTGATAATTGACCATGTCAGTGTACTGTCTTCTGTAGTTGTACAGCTACTTTAGTAGTCTTACTGTGATCAAGAGTGAGGATTTCAGTTTATAATTGTGCACATTGTGAACATCAGTACCATTTATATTAGGTTTCAAAAAATTTTGAGAACACGTACTGCACTTTTATTTAGGTGTCTCAATTTTTTAAGGAAACTTTTCAAGCAAATAAGACCAATAGAACACTACTATTAAGGGTGTCAAGCAAATAAGACCAATTGTAACATTGTGATTACCAAGTCAATAATATGATTGTCTATCTGACCAATTTGGTTAGGGTTGATCCCTGATATTCAAATTACAAGACGTCTTGATTTACTTGGGAAGTAACAACAATGAGAGAAGACATCAAGAAAAACCAAAGTCAGTTCAAAATCACCGCAAATTTCCAAATATCTCATCAACCAATATACTCTCTTGGTTCATCTTCATATCAGAAAGGGTGGCTCAACTTGGCCCACCAGTTTAAGGCTTCACGTTCTCCCTAATAAACTGCTCTAGCTGAGAGATTTCGCCTGTCAAACCGGAAGCTTCTCCAACTACTACCTGGTTTTCGCACTGTGAAAATGAGAACGCTTCTCCAGGTGTCCCTAGTGTAATCTCGTCTGAGATATCTGCGTCGGATACAGCAGTTCTTGAAGCACGAAGCTTGTCACTGAATCATTTTCAATAGAAAGTGAAAGATCAGAGGGGTTGCACTTTGAGCAAAATGCATAAGCAAATGATTAGAAACAATAATGTCACTTAACAACCAAATAAAATTATATATAGCATGTGAGTTAAAACTATATATACCCATGTTTTTGTCAATTGAGATGACTGGAGAACAGCCTGAGAAAAAAAGTAACTTAAAAAAAATGTAATCTCACATTTCCTTTTCAAGCTGCTTTTTTATGAACTCCTTTGTATGTGCAGTAACTTTATCCACTTTGTTGCAGAGTAGTAGTACTGGAATCTTCTTCTTGACCACAGTCACCTTGGTCAAAATATCATAAAGGTACCTTCAGAAGGAGAAAAATAAACGAGATGTTCAAATCAATTGTCCACTAAATATGTAAATGCAACTTTACAAGTGCCATAAACAATGTAAGTTGAGAAGAAAAGATTGATTGTTAAGTACTCTGAAGCAGCACGGCAATTGGGTAAAAATTCTACAGCATCCACAACAAAGACAATTGCAGCTGCTTGAGGCAAGAATTCCTCAAGTTTTGGCCGAAGGCGAGAATGACCCGGCACATCAACAACATGAACAGGTTTTATTTTGCCCTTCTACAGAAGAATAAAAGCAGGTGCAACGAAATCAAGTTTAAAATCTACTACATCCATTAATACAGGACAGAACATATTGGTTTGCAAAAGCCAGGGATAAAAAGAATCACATAATGCATTCAAGGTAAGCTAGTTTAGGGAATTATGTATATATAAAGATTCAGAACTCAAGATCTGAAAAAATGAAAGGGAGAAAAAGATACGTGTACTATTTAGGTGATTACACATTTATAATAATTATTACCTTGGTTGTCTCAGAGTGTAGTATAAAAGTGCCTTCATTGGGTTCCATTGAGGTCACAGTGCCCTGATGTGATGATCCATCTTTAAGCTAGTGCCAGCAACAAAAATTAATTTACAAAGTGAGATTGCATCCAAATAACTTCAACTCAATAAAAGATTTCCTTTTCAAAATCTATATGCACTAACAACTTACCTGGTAAAATAAAATAGTTTTTCCACTCCCACTAAGCCCAGTGAGTACAACGGTACTAGATGTTGTGCGCTTGAACAACCGAGCTGCAATAAAGCAAGATATGAATAGAGAACAAACTATTAAAGGTTATACTTTAAAAATATAACCAGTGTTGCAAAAATCGCGCCTAGGCGCCGATTTGCTAGGCGGTCAGCCTCCTAGGCGCCCTAGGCGGTCTCCAAGCGCCTAGCAATTTTTTCAACATTGAATATAACAAAATCTATATGATGTGCAAACATAGAACCACAAAAATAACAAGATGGAGCCATTGATAACTTAGACCAAACTATAATAGATAGATGGAGGGAAATACAGGAAGAAAGATGTTTTTGTCCTCTGATCCTCTACTGTAGTTTTCAAATGGAAGTGGGTTTAAAGAAATATTTTGTTCACTCATTTGCAATATGTGGCATTGTGGCAACAATAGTCCAAGGACAAGAGCATCCACGGTTCCACACTAAAATAGATTTTTTGTTCTGGTCTAGAAACCTGCTCTAATTATTTTGGCGACGACTAAGGAAGCATATGCACCTATACATAATACTCATAATACCAGGACCGAGTATAGCAACACCTTTCTTTACTGCTAAAACTGTACTGTTTTAACACCGCCATTACAATTCCTTCCCTTTACCTAGTACCCAAAATGGCAAATGGGCATTCTATTATGGACCTCCATTAGGTTATAGATGCAAGAAAACTAAACCAGAGTTAACTAACATCCCTAAATAATTGAGTTACCCAATACTGCTAAGTAAAATTAGCAAAAATTATAATTTAGAAGAGTCGAGTTGAGATGAGAAATTACTGATGAAGAACAAAAAAGCGGTGAATAACACAACTCCAATTGCAGCATAAAGTTGAGTAGGAGGTATCTGATTGACCAACACCTCAGCTTCACGCAGCCATTTTTGAGCTTGAACCTTCAATTCCTCAATTTTCTCCTTTTCCATTGTGACTAACACTACTCCACAAGTGACACACTTCAATTATTTCAAACCCTATAAGACCAGTAAAATTTCAAATTAATAAGAAATTTTCAAAATTCACCATACAAACAATGTTAGCAGAGAAAGGAGGATCTTCATCAATTGATGAGAATTGAGAATGAATTTCAAACATGTAAAATTCATATTGGTGAAACTTACCTGAGACCCACCGGCGAGCCAGGGAGATAACAAAATAATACAGATTTGTAGCTCTAATGAATCTGGGTTTTCAATCTCACTTTAAACTAAAAGCACCTAGAAAAAAAAATGGAAAAAAAAAAAAAGAAGTTCTTTCGAAGTTTCTGACAGTAGGGGTGGAAATAAGAGAGGCTAGGACTTGAAAAAAGTTTGTTCGGTTTTTAAAAAATGATACCATTCGGTTTAACATTATAGTTCAGTTCGGTTTGAAAAAGTTCGGCTTCGGTTCGGAATTATTTTGGTTCGGTTTAAGAACCTCCAATTCTCAACATTTCCTAGTTTTCGGAACATACTACCAAACAACACATATTCATAGTCCAAACCCAAAGTCTAAACATCATATATCAAAATAGCAATCCAGTCCAAACACACTACTATCAAAGTACCAACTACCAAACATCACATAGTTCAAAGTCAAAGTTCAAAGAATCCAAACTGAAACACCACATAGTCATTACATAACAAATTAACAACATAGCAATCCAAAAACAATTACACAATCAATAAATGATTTTGACATTTACTTGGAGTATACACATAATCTCTGCAAATATTATTAGCAGCATCCAAGTCCTAGAATTCAAAAAATATATGCAGACGGCCGTTGTTTGCCAAAATAGAACTCAAAGCCAAACTAATTTATATGGTTGCACTACTGTGTATTTGCCATAAACACATACGGAGATCCAAAAACTATTAGAAGGTCATTTTCATTGGTTATTTTTCATTTATTAGTTTTATTTGGAGGTTATCAGCAGAGGAGATCATTTCTCAAAGGTGTCAGTGGCGGACCCAGGATTTTTCTTCAGTGGGGGCAAAGAAGCACAGGGAAAATAAATTCAAAAATGTTCAAATACAGATAAGATAGTTAAAATACAAAATAAATTATAAATTACAATACAAGGTTTACGATGAACTACGAGATAATATTCCTCTACGCTCTTTCATATTTTGAAATCGTTGTAGAAAAATCATTTAACAAATTAACATCAATAAAATAAGTCTGCAGTTGGATATCTAGTACTTGAAGTTCAATATTAGAAAAATCATTTGACAAATTAACATATAATTCATTATTCATGAGTTCATGACAAATTGACAACCAAATGCTTAATAGAAAGCAAAGAACTGTTTTACAGGCCCTTAGGTTTCCATCTTCTAGTATAATTCTTGTAAATGGGTTTTCTCAATGGAACTCAAACAACTAAAAGCTTAAAATAACCAGAACCTTATCATTTTTCAGATTTAAGATGTCTAGTTTAGAGATAAAGCAATTCACATACAATTTAAGTAAAATTGTAAAAAGGACCTACTTAATTAATGGCAATTAGCATATTCAATGGCAGCAGAGGCCAATTCCTATGCAAATTAGGATTAGGATTTAGCAATCCATGGGCAAATTCAGGATGCATCAAATTATTTATAAATGAAATACATTTTAATTAATTACTGCAAATTATGGCAGTAAGCCAATTCCTATGCAAATTCAATGGCAGTAAGCCAGATTAGGATTTAGAAATCCATGGGCAGATTAGGAATTTAGGATTTAACAAATTTATGCCAATTAGCCGATTAGGATTTAGCAATTCTAAAATCAATTCAAAAATTAGGGCAAAATTAAATTAGGGTATTGAACTGAGAGAGGCTCGGAGTTGAACCTGGCAGCGGAGTCGTCAGTCGTGGGCGGTGGCGTCGGAACTCACGGAGTCGCTGTTCAGGCTTGAGATCGAAGACGGAACTTGCGGTGGGCGGTGGCGTGACTGGCGTCGGCCGTCGGGCTTCAGCTCTTCAGCTCTCGCGGAGTCGACCGTCGACGGAACTTGCAGTGCTTCACCGCTTCAGTCGCGGTCTCGTCGTCTCGCCTCTTCAGTCTTCACGCAGCAGTACGTAATGAAAGTATGAAACAAATGAAATTAAAAAAAAAAAAAAAAAAATTATATATAACAGTCCCAAAACGACGTCGTTTTGGGGCTGAATAATTTGGCAGGTCCGCCACTTGCTGAGAATTCTTCCTGTAAATTAAAACAAAAATTAACCAAAAAGCTGTGGCCATAGGTGACTCTATGGCCTTGTTTGGCAATCAGCGGTCAGCGGTAGCGAATTGTGTTAGCAGTTACCAAATAGCGAATTATATTAGCAGATTTGACTAGCGAATTGTGTTAGCGATTTGTAAAAAAAGTGTTTGGTAAAATTAACTGTTCAGCTTAACAGTTAACATGTAAAATGACCTAAAGGGTATATATATATATATATATATATATATAGAGAGAGAGAGAGAGAGAAGAGAAAGAGTGCAGGAGAGAGAGATGAAGAACAATACCTGTGCGAAGGCAAAATAGAGGATTTTCAAGCTATTCACAAGCCTCTTGGGTGGTGCACGACAGCAATTTATCATCTACGGCGGAGGGATGGCCGGAAATAATGTCGACTGAAGAACACTATACACAACGGTGCACCTCCTGGGCCAGAACCGCCATCACGTTGCCGCCGCAATGGGTGCACAGAGACAAAAAGATGGAGACCTGGAGCCAATGCCATCAACATAGTTCTTGTTCCCAGTGATCTTGGTCTTGGTAGGGCCGTTGGCGATGAAGACAACGTGGTTCATTTTCTTTGAAACAACCACGTAGTCATTATACACTCCAACTAAAGCTATGCTGACCAACTAAACAGTCACAACTCAGAAATAATATTCATATACATACATATATACTTATGTATATAAGAATATCAAAGAGTTGGGGACAGAACATAAGATGCATGCATGTGTAAAACTCTTATTTTATTTGCAAAAATTTAATTCAGCAAGAATTATATTCCATCGGAGTATATAAGAATATCAAAGAGTATTTTATTCTCCAACACTCCAGCGTAGAAGAAGTAGCAGGTCGACAATTTGGGTGAACGTCAGCCGCGGCGACCGGTTGCGGTGGCGGGGTGCTTGACTCCATGGTTCCTCTCTTCGTCGACGGTGGTAGCTGAGCATCAGCGGTAGAGGAACTCAGCAGTGGTGCGGCTGGACCTCTCCTTCGGCCTTCCTCTTCTTCTAGCAGCGACGAGCAACAACGGAGCCTGGTGGCTGGCGGGGCAGGTGGAGTCGAGCGGCGGCGGGTTGTCGTAGTCGGAGCTGACGGCGAATACGGTGCAAGTAAAAAATGTTGAGAACGTCAAAAAAGGTTGCCATGTCATATTTTAATATAAAAAAAACACCTCCACATCAGCATATTTTAACCTGTAACTTGATGTCAACCTGTAAAAAAAGTCTAGGCGACAAAAATTTAATGGTTCGTGGCTCCAAATAGCACTTATCAAAGTTCAGGGTGCAGCATGAAGAAACGCTTATAGTTCATGGTGCGGGATGACACTTTAGCCTTTTTTTTTTATAATATATATAGGGGTGTTTTGGGGAAAGACCTTTCTTTCCCCAAAACGCCATAGCAACACGCTGCTAATAGCAGTGTGTTGTAACTTAGCGGTTTGGAGCAAATCCGCTGCTCCAAATCGCCATTTGGTGAATTATAACTATTAGATGAATTCACTACTTTTAATTAAGATTTATAGTCATTTTAAATTTAAAAAACAAATATCTTTACATGATGCAACTTGAAATTTCATCAAATTTAAGGAACTAACATTAATAAAACCAAAATGTGCTTTCATTGTTAAAAATACTACCTCTGTCTAAGAAAATTTACCTTCTACATGTTCAGGTAGGATAGTATATTTTCCCAAATTAAATGCATAATCAACATTTTAGTATTTTAAATTGTTATTTAAAGGGTATTTTGTGTAATGAAGCTATAAATTTATTGAACAGGATAATTTTTGTTGGACATCCCAACATAGTACGAAAGACAATTTTTAATGCAAAGAGGGAGTAAGATATTTATAACAAAAAATAATGTTGATGAATTTGCAGATTGCTTTTATTTTCCATTGTTGCTAAGTTGCATGTTCCTCCAAGCATCTAATTTACTAAAATTCTTACCAACTTACCAAAATTAAGCCACAGAGGTTACTCTGATTTTATAAAGTCATATAATGATAAAATAAAAACTTTATCATTGACAGATTCCAATTCAATTTCCTTCTATACAATTTTGTTTTTGGATATGACAATCAGTGGTTGTTGCAAACATACACTCTGTCCAACCAAAATTTAAGTTCAGAAATTTTATCATTTTCAGATTTTCAATTCAATTTCTTTTCATACAAACTTGTTTTTGACAATGACAACATGTTTAAAAAGTCTCCACATACAAAGCCGGATTTTAGGCTGTGCAAGCTGGGCTACCGCACAGGGCCCCAATTTTAGAGGGGCCCCAAATTTTAGAGGTCCAATATTTAATTTTTACCTAGCTATTTTAGAAAGAAAAATTAAAAGTTTTCAATTAAATTTAAAAGGTTCCATGAAGAGGTGGTAAGAATGTGTATTTATTGTAATTTAACTTAGATGTCAAAAGTTCAAAACTTCATGTATTGATTTTAAAAATTATAATTTTGATAGGGCCACATTTATTTACCAAAACAGGGCCACAACAATTTAAAATACGGCCTTGTCCAAAACGACGTCATTTTGGGGCTGAATAATTTTGGGCAGTGGCCCCATGGCAGGTCCGCCTCTGAAAGGTGTCCCACTCTCCCAAACTAGAATGTGTTTCTGTTGCCCTCTAACCTGATACTTTAGCTACACTATCTTGGAGAAATTTTCACATAAATCAGCAAAGGAAACTATGAAATTAACTCAACTTGTTTCATACCTTCGTCACAGTAGCAAAGAAAACTACCCAGTCAAAGAGACACAGAAAATACAACCAAACAACAGAGAAGAAGGAAATTTCAGTAGCACAATTTCTCTAAGAAGAAAATTTCAGTGCAAAATACACAGTCGAAGAGACACTAATAACCAACACTTAATAAACATTAAATAGTAAGACTAAGAACCAACACTTATGGTAAATTAATTTCTGCCTTTCTGCCCTCATCAATTTATGGAAAATTAATTACTAGGATAGATGAAGGCATGAAGCAGATTATTGAGGCATAAAATATAAAATGCAGTGACCGCAGCGGCAGCTGCTCCACTGTCCAAGACTCTGAGGCAGCAGCAGCCAGCGCCACCGCAGCATCAGCCGGCGCCACCGTCGCAGGACCATATATATATACCAATAAGCAATTAGTGTTTAATTTCGTTATTAATTAGATGGGGAATGTTGTATTACTTGTACAGATTTGCTTTGGTTTTTCAACATTGTGTACGCTGCCTTTTTTTACATGACAACTTTAGGTTAAATAATGCAAAGCATACTGCATATATACCCTTTTTACATGATTGTTTATTAAATAATGTAAAGCATATATGCTTTAGGCTGCTTTAATACCGCAGAAGATCGATGTATGGCGTGGGCTCACGTTATTGATTTGATTTTTTAAAAATAAAATTACTTTTTTTTTTTTATGACAAGAAAAACCCACAGATATTAATTAAACAGTGTATTGAATAAACCTCACCTTGTAATTCTAATCGGTAAGAATCATTAGAAGGTAAATCAGACTTAGTTGTCTATAGTTGATTGATTCAAATTAAGAAAATTTTAGGAATAAGGTTCAAATTGGCCACTGAACGTAACCTGAAAATGCAATTAGGCCACTGAACGAAAACAAAGTGCAATTAGGCCACTGAACACTCCAAAAATGTGCAATTTCACCTGATAGCAGGTTACCCTCGATTTTAGCAGGTTATCTGCTTACGTGGCAGCTGAGTTGGCATTTTTAATAAATTTTAAATCATTTTTAATAAATTTTAATAATAAATTTTTATTTAAAAAAATTTTTAAAAAATAAAAACGACTTTATTTTATTTTTTATTTATTTTTTTTTCAATTTTTTTATAAAATTTATTATTAAAATTAATTATTAAAAATGATTTAAAATTTATTAAAAATGTCAACTCAGCTGCCACGTAAGCAGGTAACCTGCTAAAATTGATGGTAACCTGCTATCCGGTGAAATTGCATACGTTTGGAGAGTTCAGTGGCCTAATTGCACGTTTTTGGAGTGTTCAGTGGCCTAATTGCACTTTTTGTTCGTTCAGTGGCCTAATTGCATTTTCAGGTTATGTTCAGTGGCCAATTTGAACCTTATTCCTAAAATTTTAATACAATATTTAAGTGTAATGCTATTAGTGTTAGTAATAAATTTATAATATTGGACAATAAAATGTATGATTTACCAAGTGGCTTGTGGTCCACTGATATTGGATTGCTTTTATACGTGGGAGGTCTAGGTTTCAAGCCTCAGTGTAGGTGTAGTTTGTTTTTTTATTTTGTAATAAAATGTATGATTTTATTGTGATTTGATTAGTTAGGTATTTGTTAACAATTACTCCATATGTATACATATATATAGATTCCCCATCCACCACTGCACCCTTCCCTCTTAAAGAGTTAAAGTTGTGTTAAAAGAGACAATTCCCCCAACTCCGTAGTGGGATTGCTAATGTCATTGCAACTATCACCCCTCCAAGTGGCTATCTTGTAATCATCTTGAAATTGGAAAGTAGTTCGCATCGAAATATTATTATTTATTTTTATTAAAGATATTTTTATTCTGAGTTTATATATATATATATATATATATATATATATATATATATATATATAGGGATGCAAGGGCTAATTCAGAAATCTTTGCCAGTAGGGCCGAAAGATTAAAAACCAATGAGATATTTTGAAAAAAAATACTTGAGGCAGAGTCATAAATATTGTTAATTAGGATGAAAATTTAAAATACATCAAAATGAGATAAAAAATATTCAAAACAAAATATGAAATATAATTAATTAGATAAAATAATTTGAATAGAAAACATATTATAAAACTCTATCACTATTAATATTAAAAAATAAGAAAAGAACACAATGTTAAAAATAAAAATTCCACAAAAAAATAAAATATAATTAATTAGATAAAATAGTTCGAATATAAAACATATAATGGTACCCGGGTTGGACTTTCATTTGGAAGGTTGTGAGTTCAAGCCTCAGTGGAGGCGTTATTGGTTCTTTGTGTTTCAATATGTTGAGAAAGTATATGAACAGATATTACAATGTAATAGAGCCAGTAACATTCAAAAAAAAAAACATATTATAAATCATTAATATCAATATCTCACTAATATCACTATTAATATTAAAAAAATGAGATTAAAAAACATAATGTTACACATAAAAATTTCAATTCGAAATAATCTCACTATAAATTCATGTTGTAGGATTTGAACCTCTAACATTTAAGAAAAAAGCAAATATCTTACCATTTAAGCTAACTCATCTTTTACTTAAATTTAGTATTTATAAGTTAACTATGTATACACAAGGGACCTATAGATACTACACTATATATAAATAGGATAGGAGTGGGGGGGAGTAGGGGCAACTACCCCCAGTGTGGTTCCGCCAATGTAAGGATGAGATCTAGTGCGAAGGAGGACGCATGTGAAACATGTGGTGAGATCTGAGCAGTTGATTAAATCTAGATCGACAGCACAAATCAATGAATTTTTTTAAAAAATGCGCGTCCTGAGAAGGAAGAAACAAAGTGTAAAAATGGTGCACCTTAAGCGTTACAAAGATGCACCTTAAGTGTTAGAATGACACACCTTAAGTGTTAAAATGACGTACCTTAAGTGTTAAAATGACGCAGCTTCAATGTTAAAAATGGAGTTAATACACAAAATTGTCATCGACTATAGTGGTTTTTCTCAATTTCGTCCTAAACGATTTTGGTGACCTAATATCGTCCCAGACTTTGTGTTTCGCTCAATTTAGTCCTCCATTTGTTATTCCGTCAAATTGGTGTTAAATAAAGGGACAATTCAGTAATGTCAATATTGATCTCTCTTTACTTTCAACTTGTGAAGTGCGAAATTCCTCTTTCTTGTACGAATTACACCCAGAATTACTCCCGGACCTGCAAATCAAATTTTATATTCGCAGTTTTAGGAGTAATTCGTAAAAAAAAAAAAAAAGGGATTTCGCAGTTCACATGTCTATGAGTAAAGAGATGCCTGACGGTAAATATGTTACCGGTAATAATAATATTAGAATAATGTTATGTGAGAGAGTAACAATAGTTGTATTGCCTTAGTGTCTTAGTATAGAAAGTACAGTGTGTCTTTGTCCCGAGTATTGAACGTCCCCCTTGCTAGCTAAGGAGAGCCCCATTTATACTAGAGTCCTAACGGTAACAACATGGGACATAAATGGGTTCATCAAAGGTGGCTTCAATGACAGTAAAGGTGGCACCTGTTGGAACTCCTAACCGTTGGAGTTTTATCCGTTGGGGTCTTGCCCGTTAGGTTCCCATGTGATGCCAGGTCAGATGCCCACTTATGATCCGGGTCGGGTGCCAACCCTATTATCCTGTCACCAGTCCCCCCTACTCCTGAGTCAACGGATGTGTTTGAGTTGACTAGGGAGTAAGACTGAATTTGCTTGATATCGTGCAGGATCCCGGTTGATCCTGAGTATGTGATTTTATTTTACAAATCACATATGATTTTATTTTATTTTTTATGCTGGCCGAGACAGGCATTGGCCTAGGTTGGCAGAGGTGCGTGCCGATCGCGGCCGAGGCGTCGACTCGACCGATCGTGGCCGAGGCATCTACTCGACCGATCGTGGCCGAGGCGTCGACTCGACCGATCGTGGCCGAGGCCCCGTGGCCGAGGCGTGCGCCTCGACCGACCGTGAGGCGTGCGCCTCGGCCGACCGTAGCCGAGGCGTCGCCTCGACCGATCGTGGCCGAGGCGTCGCCTCGATCGCTCGTGGCCGAGGCGTGTGCCTTGGCCAACCTTTGGCCGAGGCGTGTGTAACACCCCAGATTTTCAAGACATTTAAAACTTATAAAATAAAGGTATTATCTCATTAAATCCCAAAACGTAATACAAGTGTACGGGGTGCTATGCCACACCTGAGCTAGAGAACCCAGGTGCACAGGCTAACTAACTAATATCCTCAATAATGTAAATGCATAATATAGCACGCAGGCCGAAAAAGGGAACTATCTACTTCTACGTTCCGAGTTCTAGCGCGCTCCAGTGACTTATTCTTCTGTGCCTGAAAGCCAAATATATCTGTTCAGCGAGAGATGCTGGTAACCCACTCCAACGCGTTGAAATACAATACATATAGAGATATATATATAGATATACGAAAACCATTATGAGCATGAAGATATATCCTACGAACTCTAGCTTTTAAAACCGGGAATGACTCAACAGTTAAGGCTAGACGCCAGCAGTAGACATAGCAAGCATAAGCATTTCACAATAGATAAGGCAGTTACAACAAGGCATAAACGGTAATCATAATCCCATCATAAACAATCCCCAATATGAAACCCATAGTCACATCCCAAGGCATCATAGTCACAACTCGTCCATATCACACACATAACGCACATTGTTGGCGCCACGGGACCGATCGCATGGCCATACATGAGGGTCAGCGCATATAGCTCTGACACAGCCCCGCAGCACCATGCCCCGTATCGCAACACGGGGAGGTCGATCGCAACCGACCGATGAACCGCAGCTCATCATAATGTTTGATCGCAACCAAACAGTGGACCGCAGCCCAAGAGAGTGTCATCTGACCGCAGCCAGGATAAAGGACGAACCGCAGCTCGTATAGAAACGTTTGATCGCAACCAAACGGTGGACCGCAGCCCAAGAGAATGTCATCTGACCGCAGCCAGGAATACCAATCTGACCGCAGCCAGCTTCTGAACCGCAGCTCAGGATAACCAATCCGATCGCAACCGAATTGGGGTGGCACACACACATAACACATAGCAAGCACATGCAACCCACGTTTACACATTGGGAAGGGGGTAAAGCATATAACAAACCTATGCGTGATCCATCACATACTAAGAGTAGTCCTAAGGGGTTCATACTTCCTTCACCTAGGTCAATAGGATACCAATTCATCTAGCATGCGATATAACAGACTTATAAACCTACGAACGGTACCCGAAACATCAAACTAGACATAGGCACGACAAACGGGGTTCGTTGGGACACCACGGGGATCGGGGAAACATCGAACGGGGAAGCCGAGGTCCCGGGTGGGGTGAGATTCCAGCGGGTAGCCGGTGGGTGGGGGTCCACCCGCCGGCTGTCACTGTTCCGGGCAGCGGGTGCCTGGCGGGCAGCTGCCCGCCCGCCGGCTGCCCGCTGCCGGAGCTACCCGAGATTGCCGCGGGTAGGTGGCGGGTCCCCTACCCCCCCCACTGACTCTTTTCATCACTTTTCGCCCCGGGAACCGTTGTGGAACCCGAAACCATGCTTAGACACTTTTCAACGTAATTAACGACAACACATAGACGATTAACGGATCAAATACGATAGACGAACGACACATAACCTAACATGCTTTTCTAATCATAATCAACACCCAAACATGCGATTTCCCACCCGATAATCCAAGAATAAGATCATATGATACAACCTAGGGTTCTAATCACTTTTATATCAACAAGAATACGGTTCGTCTTCTAATTGCAAGATTCGGTAGGAACAACACATAATCATCAAGGATACCAATTAATCATCAAGAACATCATAATCATCAAGAACAACACATAATCATCAAAATCCCAATTAATCATCAAGAACATCATAATTATCAAGAAACTCCCAATATCAAGATTATCAAGATTCCCCATGGAATCATTAAATCAACATCAATAATAATCATAGTAATTCGCCATTTATAATCATATGGGGGAAACCCTAAGGGGAAATCATAGCTATGAAAATAGGTTTTGTTGAGACATGGGTTACCTCTTAGCCTTAATTAATTCCTTGGCTATGAAGGATCTTTCTTTAAGCTTTCTTGCTTTCTTGATTTCTTCTAAGGGAATTCTTGGAGCTCTCCTGGGGTGGTGGGGCGTCTAGGCGTGTGGGGGTTCTATGTGCTCCCTAAGTTCCCTATTTATAGATCCAAGGGTTTATTTAGAGTTTAATCCTATTAGGGTTAGGGGTTGGGTTTATATATTTGGGCCCATGGGCTATGGTGGCCTTTTTCCCTAATTAATCATTATAATTTATTCTTTCTCCTGGGTTATTAATTGATTAATTAATCAGTTGATTTTAGGATTCGTAACACGGGGTGTTACACTCTCCCCCCCTTGACAGGAAGCTTCGTCCCCGAAGCTTGGCCCCGGGTGAAAAAAAAAAGTTTTCTCTTAGTTACCTGGAGTGAACAGCTCGGGGTACCGCTCCTTCATCGTGTCCTTAAGTTCCCATGTGGCTTCCTCGGTCCCGTGGTTGGTCCAGAGGACCTTCACCATTTCCATGACTCGGTTCCGGGTATTTCTTGTTTTGGTGTCCAGGATTCTTACGGGTTTCTCTTCGTATACTAGTGACTCGTCGAGGTCCACGGTCTCGTGTTGGAGTACGTGGCTTGGATCGTGTATGTATTTCTTTAGCTGAGATACATGGAACACATTGTGTACTCGTTCTAGCTCCACGGGTAAGGCGTGACGGTAGGCCAAGTCTCCGATTCTCTCCACGATTTCGTAAGGGCCGATGAACCGGGGGCTGAGTTTTCCTTTTCTCTCGAACCTCATTACCCCTCGTGTGGGCGAGATCCTTAGCCAGACCTTGTCCCCGAGGTTGAATTCGGCTTGCTTCCTCTTTAGGTCGGCGTAAGACTTCTGGCGGTCCTGGGCGGCCTTCATCCTTTCCTGGATGTGTTTGACCTTAGCTATGGTGTCTTGTAGGTATTGGGGGCCCAGTGTTACCGGGTTGACCATATCTTCCCAACATAATGGGGTTCTACATTTCTGACCATACAGTGCTTCGTAGGGTGCCATGCGAATGCTCGCGTGGTAGCTGTTGTTGTACGAGAACTCGATGAGGTCTAGGTGTTCTTCCCACGTCCCTCGGAAGTCGAGCGTGCAGGCTCTTAGCATGTCTTCGAGGGTTTGGATGGTTCTTTCGGTTTGGCCGTCTGGGGTGGGGTGAAAGGCTGTGCTTAGCTTTAGTTGCGTCCCCAACGCCGCTTGTAGTGATTTCCAGAATTGCGAGAGGAACCTGTAATCTCGGTCGGACACAATGTTTCGGGGAACTCCGTGGTATTTCACTACCCGGTTTTTGTAAGCTTGGGCTAGTTGCGTCATCGTCCATGTTTCTTTCATGGCAATGAATCGCGCTGTCTTGGTCAGTCGATCCACTATGACCCAGATTTTATCCTTACCGGTTTTCGTTGGGGGTAGCCCTCCGACGAAGTCCATGGATATGGAATCCCATTTTCCTTGTGGTATTTCAAGGGGTTGTACGAGTCCCTTGGGTTTGCATCGTTCGGCTTTTACCCTTTGGCAATTCAGACACTTGCCACAAAGTCTGCGATTTCCTTTTTCATATTCGGCCACCAAAACGATTTCTTTACGTCTTGGTATAATTTGTCACCGCCTGGGTGGACGGAGTAAGGGGAGTTGTGTCCTTCCTCCGAGATCCGCTGTTTCAAGTGGGGGTGCGTTGAGGGTACACACCACCTCCCTTTGTAGCGGAGGCTGCCGTCTGGGTGTGCTTCGAAGGGGCCCTCTTTCCCTCGAGTTAGGTCGTGGCGGATTTTATCTAGTTCCGGGTCCTGTTGTTGTCCCGATTTGATTTCCTCGAAGAGGGTGGGCACGGCCTGTGTGTTGAGTAGATAGGCATTGGGGCGAGTTTGTCCCTGCTCTATTATTTCCAAGTGTAGCCTTTGGAAGTCCCTGTACAAATGGTCCGGTAGGACCCACGTGGTGTTAAGGGAATGATTCGTCTTTCGGCTTAGGGCGTCCGCCACCACGTTGGCTTTTCTCTCGTGGTATTGAATGTCTAGGTCGTAGTCCTTTATGAGTTCCAGCCATCTTCGTTGTCTCATGTTTAGGTCTTTTTGAGTAAAGATGTACTTCAGGCTCTTATGGTCGGTGTAGATCTTGCATTGTACCACATACAGGTAGTGCCTCCAGATTTTCAGTGCGAATACGATAGCGGCTAGCTCGAGGTCATGGGTGGGGTAATTCTCTTCGTGGGTTTTGAGTTGCCTGGATGCGTAAGCTATTACCTTGCCATTTTGCATTAGTACGCATCCTAACCCCTTCTTGGATGCGTCGCTGTAGACTTCAAACCCTTCCGATCCGGAGGGTATGGCTAGCACAGGTGCAGTGGTTAGTTTATCCTTTAATTCTTGGAAGGCCGAGATGCAGCCGTTGTCCCTACGGAAGGGGGTTTCCTTTTTCATGAGCTTAATGAGGGGTTGGGCTATCTTGGTGAAGTCGGGTACGAACCTCCTGTAGTAGCCCGCTAGACCTAGGAAGCTTCGGATTTCCGAGAGTGAGTTCGGCGTGGTCCATTCTTTAACGGCGCGAACCTTAGCGGGGTCCACCCTAATCCCTTCTTTGGTTATCACGTGGCCCAAGAAGGCTACGCTGTCTTGCCAGAATTCGCACTTGGAGAATTTAGCGTAGAGTTGGTTCTCCCTGAGGGTTTGCAGAGATATGCGAAGGTGCTTCTCATGTTCTTCTTTATTTCGGGAGTAGACTAGGATGTCGTCAATGAACACGATGACAAAGTCATCCAGGTGAGGTCAGAATACTCGATTCATGAGGTCCATGAATATGGCAGGCGCGTTAGTGAGGCCGAAAGGCATTACGGTAAACTCGTAGTGGCCGTAACGTGTCCGGAAGGCCGTTTTCTGGATGTCTGGTTTGGCCACTTGGATTTGGTGATACCCGGATCTTAGGTCGATCTTTGAGAATACCACTGCCCCTTTGAGTTGGTCAAATAAGTCATCTATTCGGGGAAGGGGGTACCTATTCTTTATAGTAACTTGGTTGAGTTCTCGGTAGTCGATGCACAGGCGCATGCTCCCATCCTTCTTCTTAACGAATAGTACCGGTGCTCCCCATGGGGAGGTGCTGGGTCGGATGTAACCTTTATCTAGCAGTTCTTGGAGTTGCGTTTTCAGTTCCTTCATTTCCTTTGGTGCTAGCCTGTATGGTGGTTTAGAGATCGGGGCGGCGCCCGGTATGAGGTCTATGGTGAACTCGACTTCTCTGGCCGGGGGTGCCCCGGGAATTTCGTCTGGGAAGACGTCGGTGAACTCGTTTACCACTGGGATGGCTTGTGGTTCGGGTGTTTTGGCGTTGAGGTCTTCGACTGAGCATAAGAAGGCCTCGTTTCCTTGGCCCAGATACTTCTTAATTTTCATCATGTTTATCAGCTTGATCCCTGGATTCTGGCGGGCACTGCGGTACGACACCCTCTTACCGTTTGGCCCTCGTAAGACCACTTTCTACTCTCCGCACAGGATTTGCGCTTGGAACTTCCCTAGCCAATCCATGCCCAAGATTACTTGTATCCCATCTAATTGAAACTGGATCAGGTTACAGGGAAATTCCACTCCCTGAATGGTGATCATTACATGCTCGTACATGCGATCACATTTTATGACCTCGCCTGAGGCCACCTTGACTTGGAGTCGGACCTTGGTGGTGGCGTTAAGGCCGAGCTGGGCGGCGAACTCGGTTGCTATAAACGAGTTGGTAGCCCCTGAGTCAAATAATATGATGGCTGGGGTGGCGTGTACTAGGAAGGTTCCGAAGACTATGTTGCTATCTCCGATCCTGGCCTTGCTTAGGGTGAGGATCCTTCCCCGGGTAGTCGGCGCGATGGTTTGGTCAAGTGGGGCGGTTTTGGGGTTCTTAGGTTCCTTGGCGAGAATTGGATGACTTCCTTCGGGTTTCCTTTTATACCCTAGTTGCGTCCCTGGAGGCGGGTTCGCTACCTGTTGTAGCTGACATGCCTTGGCATAGGCCTCTCCGAGGGTCTTCAGTTCTTGGGTGGCCAAGGCCCTATGGTGTTCGGGCTTAAGGCCTGTTAGGAATTTCTTGACTTTGATCCCTTCGGTGGGTACTAGCTCGGGGGCGAGGCGAGCCAGTCGGCAGAATCGTTGGTAGTATTCTGAGACCGGGGCCGTCCCCTGTCTTAGATTTGAGAAATTCCTCGCACATGGCGGCTTTCAGGTGGTTGGGGTAGAACTGTTCTCGTAACTGCGTCTTTAATCCCTCCCAGTTGAATCCGGGGTCTTGTTCGTACATAGGCCCCTCGTGGGCCCACCAGCTGTCGGCCTCGTGCCTGAAGTAGAAGGAGGCTATCCTGACCCGGTGGCGTTCGGGGCATTGGGTCGTCCTGAACACCTTGTCGAATGTCTCAATCCATTCCTCGAGGGTTGTGGGGTCTTCGTCTCCCGAGAGGGTGGGTGGTTGATGTGCCGAGACTTGGTGGTGGATTTCCAAGTTCTCGTCTGTTGGTAGAGGTTGGGGAACGATAGTACTTAGTGCCTGGGCAATTTGGGTCAGGCGTTGTAGGGTTTGAGTCAAGATTTCTTGAGAGGGGTGTCTCGGTGTTCCTGACTGTTTCTTCTTGGGTGCCATCCTGGTGATTAAAGGTTGATGTTATTTTGTGTTTCAACTTGATATAATAAGTGGGGAAAAGATTTCTAATATTAGAGAGGGATGAAGTGCGGGGTGATGTGTAGGTTTCACAATCTCACTGCGCATCCTACGATTCCTGAAGCCTATGTTCCTAGATACCTGGAGTTCAAGCCTAATGTCCTAAAGTCCGGTCTTAAGAGTCTTTTCCTAGGGTCAAACTTAGGCTCTGATACCAACTGTAACACCCCAGATTTTCAAGACATTTAAAACTTATAAAATAAAGGTATTATCTCATTAAATCCCAAAACGTAATACAAGTGTACGGGGTGCTATGCCACACCTGAGCTAGAGAACCCAGGTGCACAGGCTAACTAACTAATATCCTCAATAATGTAAATGCATAATATGGCACGCAGGCCGAAAAAGGGAACTATCTACTTCTACGTTCCGAGTTCTAGCGCGCTCCAGTGACTTATTCTTCTGTGCCTGAAAGCCAAATATATCTGTTCAGCGAGAGATGCTGGTAACCCACTCCAACGCGTTGAAATACAATACATATAGAGATATATATATAGATATACGAAAATCATTATGAGCATGAAGATATATCCTACGAACTCTAGCTTTTAAAACCGGGAATGACTCAACAGTTAAGGCTAGACGCCAGCAGTAGACATAACAAGCATAAGCATTTCACAATAGATAAGGCAGTTACAACAAGGCATAAACGGTAATCATAATCCCATCATAAACAATCTCCAATATGAAACCCATAGTCACATCCCAAGGCATCATAGTCACAACTCGTCCATATCACACACATAACGCACATTGTTGGCGCCACGGGACCGATCGCATGCCCATACATGAGGGTCAGCGCATATAGCTCTGACACAGCCCCGCAGCACCATGCCCCGTATCGCAACACGGGGAGGTCGATCGCAACCGACCGATGAACCGCAGCTCATCATAATGTTTGATCGCAACCAAACAGTGGACCGCAGCCCAAGAGAGTGTCATCTGACCGCAGCCAGGATAAAGGACGAACCGCAGCTCGTATAGAAACGTTTGATCGCAACCAAACGGTGGACTGCAGCCCAAGAGAATGTCATCTGACCGCAGCCAGGAATACCAATCTGACCGCAGCCAGCTTCTGAACCGCAGCTCAGGATAACCAATCCGATCGCAACCGAATTGGGGTGGCACACACACATAACACATAGCAAGCACATGCAACCCACGTTTACACATTGGGAAGGGGGTAAAGCATATAACAAACCTATGCGTGATCCATCACATACTAAGAGTAGTCCTAAGGGGTTCATACTTCCTTCACCTAGGTCAATAGGATACCAATTCATTTAGCATGCGATATAACAGACTTATAAACCTACGAACGGTACCCGAAACATCAAACTAGACATAGGCACGACAAACGGGGTCCGTTGGGACACCACGGGGATCGGGGAAACATCGAACGGGGAAGCCGAGGTCCCGGGTGGGGTGAGATTCCAGCGGGTAGCCGGTGGGTGGGGGTCCACCCGCCGGCTGCCTGCCGGCTGTCACTGTTCCGGGCAGCGGGTGCCCGCTGCCGGAGCTACCCGAGATTGCCGCGGGTAGGTGGCGGGTCCCCTACCCCCACCTACCCCCCCCCCACTGACTCTTTTCATCACTTTTCGCCCCGGGAACCGTTGTGGAACCCGAAACCATGCTTAGACACTTTTCAACGTAATTAACGACAACACATAGACGATTAACGGATCAAATACGATAGACGATTAACTAACATGCTTTTCTAATCATAATCAACACCCAAACATGCGATTTCCCACCCGATAATCCAAGAATAAGATCATACGATACAACCTAGGGTTCTAATCACTTTTATATCAACAAGAATACAGTTCGTCTTCTAATTGCAAGATTCGGTAGGAGCAACACATAATCATCAAGGATACCAATTAATCATCAAGAACATCATAATCATCAAGAACAACACATAATCATCAAAATCCCAATTAATCATCAAGAACATCATAATTATCAAGAAACTCCCAATATCAAGATTATCAAGATTCCCCATGGAATCATTAAATCAACATCAATAATAATCATAGTAATTCGCCATTTACAATCATATGGGGGAAACCCTAAGGGGAAATCATAGCTATGAAAATAGGTTTTGTTGAGACATGGGTTACCTCTTAGCCTTAATTAATTCCTTGGCTATGAAGGATCTTTCTTTAAGCTTTCTTGCTTTCTTGATTTCTTCTAAGGGAATTCTTGGAGCTCTCCTGGGGTGGTGGGGCGTCTAGGCGTGTGGGGGTTCTATGTGCTCCCTAAGTTCCCTATTTATAGATCCAAGGGTTTATTTAGAGTTTAATCCTATTAGGGTTAGGGGTTGGGTTTATATATTTGGGCCCATGGGCTATGGTGGCCTTTTTCCCTAATTAATCATTATAATTTATTCTTTCTCCTGGGTTATTAATTGATTAATTAATCAGTTGATTTTAGGATTCGTAACACGGGGTGTTACAGCGTGTGCCTCGGCCAAACTGTGGCCGAGGCACCCGCCTCGGCCATCCAAGTCGAGTCACGTCTTGGCCAACCTGTGGCCGAGGCGTGCGACTCGGTCCCTTTTTTTTTTTTTGAAACAACATGGGCGGACACGAGCACGAGATATTATTCCAAAAGATTTCATAATACAAAGCGGGCGGACCGCGATTACCAAACACTAGCCCCAAATGACTACAGGAATATTAAGGAAAATACTTAATCAAATGTTCCGAGCTCCATACCCGGTCGATCATCCTTGCAGATGATGTAGACTTGTGGATCCTTTCTGCCAATCTTTTTGTATGCTTTAACATAACAACTGCGGGCCGCTCGCTGGTCTCCCCTGACAACCCCTATCCCATTCGGAGTAGGGAACTTCATACACAAGTGTTCCATCGACACTATGGCCTTGAGGTTCTCCAGTGCCAGCCTCCCCAATATGATGTTGTGCGCACAAGTGAGTCTTACCACGATGAATTCCACGTCAAGTTTGCGAATGTTAGGGTTCGTGCCTATCTCCACTGGTAAGACCACTGACCCCTCCGTCTCCACTGAATCACCCGTAAATCCAGAGAGTGGGGTACGTACTTCTTTGAGCTGATTCCTAGGTATCTCTAACTTGGTGAAGGCGTCGTAATACATCACATTGACTGAGTTTCCCGTGTCGACTAAGATGCGGCGGACAATGACATCGTTGACGTCCATCTCAATCACCAGGGCGTCACGGTGGGGTAACGGGCCCTCTAGGAGGTCATCATCAGAGAAGGTGATGGCCTCCTGTCTCTGTTTCTTTTCTCTGGGAAGACTCACCACTTCTCCCACGTATAGTTGCCGGCTCCACTTCTTTCTTTCCGTGGGCGTGTCGCCCCCTGCAGGTCCACCATAGATAAAGTGTATGGTGTGCTTCTTTTGTCGTCTGGGCGCCACCTCGGTTTCTTTCTCGCTATCATTCTGCTCAGATATTTGGTCGTGGTCTCTTTTTTTGGCGTTCGAGGTGGACGGCTCGGTGCCATCCTCATTCCTCCAGACATTTTTTGGTGGATTGTGTTGCGGCTGTTGCTGCTGCTTAGATCGCTTGACGAAATGTCGGAAGTAGCCCTGTTGGATGAGTTCTTCTATTTGTCTCTTCAAAACGTGACGCTCATCCGTATCGTGGCCGGCTTGCCTATGAAACCTGCAATACTTTGTTTGGTCTGCCTTTGGGGAGACCTTCATGCACTCCTCGGGGAATTCTACCATTCTCATCTCCTCAGCTTTCTTTAGAATGACATTGACGGGATGGGTAAGAGGAGTTAAATTACGCAAGGGGACCAGGCGAGGTCGTTCGTGGTCTCGGCCTTTCCCTACGGTCGGGTGGTTCGAGAGTGGTGCCTGGCTGGGCGGACCCGCTTTTCCAGGCTTCCCACCTTTCCTACCATCCTCTTCGTCCTTCTTCTTCCTGTCGACGTCCTCTGCTTCGGCATAGCGGCTAGCCGTCTTTATCATATCTTCGTAAGAGCGGGGTTGGTGGGCGTTCAGCTGCTTGTGGAAATACCCTGATCTTAAGGCATGGATAAATATCGGGATCGCCGCTTTGGAGTCGAAGTCGTAGACATTATTGACTTCCTTTTTCCATTTTATCAGGAAGTCTTTGAGGCTCTCGCCTCTATCTTGCTTCACTACACAGAGGTGAGAGAAGGGTTTCTTACGCTGTATGCTACCGGAGAAGTATGTCAGGAAGCTCTTGGACAACTCCCCAAATTTTTGGATCGACCCATTCGTGATGGTGTTGAACTAGTCTTGGGCCGCTCCATCCAGGGTGGACAAGAACGCTCGGCACATGATGGCGTCCCCTGCCCCGATCATTACCATAGCAGCCTTATACCTCGTCATGTGGACACGTGGGTCAGTGACCCCCGTGTACTCCTTGATGGCGGGCAACCTAAAGTCCCTCGGCAAAGGTACATCCATGATGCTTGGGGAGAATGGTGCTGCCATCCGTACCTCGGGTTCCGGTGACTGCTCCTGTGCCTCCACCCTTCTTGCTAACTCTTCAATTCTTCTCTGCAGCCTCTCGACCAGGGCCGACTCATCTGGGTGCCGGCGCGGGGCCGACTGCTGCTCCTCCAAGTGTCGGTGTGGAACCCGCTCATCAACGCGTCGCTTCCCCGCCGAGTGCCGACGCGGAGCCGGCTCTTCGACGCGTCGCTCCTCCAAGTGTCGACGTAAGGCCGACTCATCAACGTGTTGGCGTGGGGTCGGCTACCGAGACTCGCCCACCTCCTCTGTGGGTGATCTCTCGGCTTCTCTGTTTTCGTGTTGGCGAGGACCTCTGGTAGAGGATCCCTCGGCCCGTGATCCTAATCTTTGCCGCACGGGCGCCCTCTGTCCCAATCGTTCTGGTGCAGATTGGGAAGGGCCTGGCTGTCGTCTGGCCGGTCCACTTCTTTGGGTCTCCACCCCTATTTCCTGGTGCCGCGGCGGGGGCACTTGGCCTTGCAGTCCCACCGCCACCTGATTTAGCGCCATCGTCACTGCTTGCTGAATGACATCGGCGGTCGCCTGGAGGTCCACGGCTTGGTTCACCCCTCCATTGTTGAGTTGGTCTCGAAGGTCCCCGGGCCTCCCGTTGTTGAGCTGTTCTCGAAGGTCCCCTCCGCGATTGTTGGTGAGTTGGTCCCGGAGGTCACCTGAGGCATTGCCATTGTTCACGTTGCGGGAACCGTGGGAGCTGTGGGACACCATTCTTTCAAGCTTGCTGTTGAAAGAGGAATGAGTTGTGTGTGTCGTCGCCTGTTTGAGTGTGGGACTCAGGCTCTCAATGAAAGCACCAATGACGGTAAATATGTTACATGTAATAATAATATTAGAATAATGTTATGTGAGAGAGTAACAATAGTTGTATTGCCTTAGTGTCTTAGTATAGAAAGTACAGTGTGTCTTTGTCCCGAGTATTGAACGTCCCCCTTGCTAACTAAGGAGAGCCCCATTTATACTAGAGTCCTAAGGGTAACAACATGGGACATAAATGGGCTCATCAAAGGTGGCTTCAATGACAGTAAAGGTGGCACCTGTTGGAACTCCTAACCGTTGGAGTTTTATCCGTTGGGGTCTTGCCCGTTGGGTTCCCATGTGATGCCTGGTCAGATGCCCACTTATGATCCGGGTCGGGTGCCAGCCCTATTATCATGTCAATGCCAATATTAAAATTACTGAATTGTCTATTTATTTAACACCAAATGGACAGAATAACAAATGAGGAACTAAATTGAGCAAAAATACAAAAGTCTGGGACTAAATTGAGCGAAACACAAAAGTCTGGGACGATATTAGGTCACCAAAGTCATTTAGGACGAAATTGAGAAAAACCACTATAGTCGAGGACGATTTTGGATATTAACTCGTTAAAAATGAGGCACCTTAAGTGTTACAAAAACGCACCTTAAGTGCGTGGTAAAATCACGCACCTTAAGTGTTAAAATGATGCACCTTAAGTGTATAACTGATGCGCCTTAAATGTTTAAATGGTCGCACTTTAAGTGTTAAAAGGACGCACCTTAAGTTTCAACAATAACACACCTTAAGTTCTCAAGTGTAGAACTGACGCTAAGAACCTTGTGGTTTAGTGGCACCAAGTTGTTCTCCCATATGGGAGGTTGTGGGTTTAAACCTTAGTGGGGGAGGATTGACTTTTTGTGTTTCAATAGGTTGAAAAAAATTAAAGTAGTTATGAACAGATGGTGTACCTTAAGTTTCAACAATACGCAAAATGACTAAAATGTCACTGTATTCTTGGACGTTGATTTCTCCGCATTTGATCATTTTTCTTTTAAAGTACTATTGACTCTATTTTCTATACTTTCTCAGTGATGCCATTTGAGAATAGACATGATTTGGATAATATTTATGTCATTAAATTGTGTTTAACTATGGTTTGAACCTGAGATCTCTTATTTGAGGGGTTACAGCTATTCTATTCGACCACAGTGCCTTTGGCGAGAGATATCACCTTAATACAACAATGCGTTCATTTGGTATATTAATTAACTATTATTATTCTGCAGGGAAATTCTTATATAAATTCTTATTATAAATAGTAGATCTCATGTTGTAATAAGAACCCAATATTAATTAACATTCAAAACCATTACTTTGCTATTAGAAGTATGAGTTAATTCCACCAAAGGTCTCTTGTCTTCGGTAGTAATTCCAAATTTAGTCTTAGGCAATCGGTTTTGCCATTTAACATCTTAGACTATTATTTTTTGGACACTTTTAGTCATTCTCATGACTTTTCCTATTTTTAGTAAGGGCATTTTTGTTTATTCATATTTTTCTTTTGTTATTTTTTCTTGTTTCAACAATGAAATTGTGGTCCTCACCAAAAAAAAAAAAAAAAAAACAATGCAATTGCGGTGAACAAATGAAAGTTAATGATGTAATCAGACAAAATTAAAAGGATATAACTAAATATGATAACACCAAAATATATTCAAAGATTAAAAGTGGAATTTTCTCTTGTTTTCCTTATTGTTTAGTTTGTGAAGAGAAATTACTAGGAATTGAATATTTAGTGTAAATGCTAAACTATCCTTACATATATAACAAAGATATGTGAGGGAAATATTGTAACCATTGTCTCAACATCCGTTGGTAGAAAAACAAATAAAATTGATTATTATTTTATGGAAAGAAGGGAAGAAAAGATGAAGAAATTTGGCTAGTGTTTGGTATTGGGTTTTTGCAAGATTCAAGTGAGCACTCTTTCCTTAAAACCTTATTTGCCACCTCTCAAAGATGCTAGGAGCGTTGTGGCCTAGGCTTCCCAGGATAAAACCTGCTAGTGATTCAATGTTTGAGCACTCAAACAAGGAATCCGGCGAGCAAGACGCGACTATGAACACAGGAGGCTAAAGATGGAGTAGAAGCAGAGAGGTTTTGAGGCTAAAAGGACTTCGTGTTCTATTACTATGTGTAAAACTCTACTGCCCAACTCCTCTTTATATAGGGGTGAAGGATTTAATAGCTTTTAATTAGGCACTTAAGGGCACCCCTCCACCTTCCTGTAACAGCACCATTAACATGGCCTTCAATTCAAAATTAAAAATTGGAATTAAATCAAAAAATTAATTCCGCAAAACTGCACAAATTCGTGTAGGCCGAAACTTCCAGTTTCGACCATGGGCCCTTATCATGTCTCGGCCCGCAAGGCCGAGACTGCATGTTACTGGTTTCAGCCACAAGAAGGCCGAAACCAAGGTGTAGTTTCGGCTACACAGTGGCGTGTTGGAAAATAACTTTCCGGGTGCCCGCGCACACGAGCTCGGGTTCAATCTCTGCTAGTAGGTCACTTATCTTGTAAGTCAAACACGCATAGTCTTTTAGTTATATGATCGACATATCATTCTTATTAAAACCAATTGGTGATAAGTATGTGGACATTAACCATTTAAACGCATCCATCCATAGTAAGCCATAACGCCACAATTCGATGGTATCGATGCTGAACTCGACTCTCCAGGCGGTAGTCCCAACAAAATCCAAGAAAATTTTGTTGCCATCAACCAAACAAGAAAATGCATAATTTGGAGGAGGGCTGAGAAAAGAAATTCCAATTTCAGTGAACCAAATAAAATGTTACCCTTTTTTAAAATGATTATTTATTTATCCCTAATAGATAATTCCTTTTAAACTATGTGAGTATGTGAGAATCCCATTGAAAATTTGGTGATTATCTATCTTTAGATGCCAATGGAACGTATCAAACTTAGATTGCATGCGTAGATAACAATACCAATGCTCTTGTTCTTGTTGCTAGCATATATGTCACATTCTCTTTATTCATTTGACTTAATTGCACCTTTTTGGACCACTTAATTAAAGTACATTAACAATTGCACATTTGATCGTCTGGCTAGGGACATCTAGACAGGTGTAGACACGGATAGATACACTCAGCATAACATAATCTTGTGTTAGATATATGCTGCTGATAGATCATTTCACTAAAGGAGTACGTATGTGAATTGTTTGCCCCACCACCGGGATGGAGGAATTAAGAAGCTGGGTTTTCCTTTACTAAAAGGAGAGAAAGACATCTAAATTGATGGGGAATTTTTTTTTAAAAAAATCAGTTTTAAATTTCTCTATCTCCTCAATTCTGAAAACTAAGTCAGCTTTTCGATCTATCTTTATAGAAAATGTTAAATTACGCAAGTAATATTTTTCTAACACGTCACACATTCATATATATATATATATATGTATAGACCCTTGTTCCAGTGCAGCCGCGCCTTAACGTGCGCCCTAGTTCCAGTGCGGCCGTGCCTTAACGTGTGGTCAGTGCGGGCGCACCACTAGTTATGCAAACACGCACCAACAGTGTTAGGAAACACACAACAAAAAACTGCATCAATACACAAAAAAATACACCATTAGGTACGCATCACCAAAAAGTGCATCATTAAATATGGATAAACGCACTATATAGTGTTCAGAAACGCATAATTAGTTAGGTGTGGGGAGGTATATATGGTGCATTTTTGGGCGTGTAGTGCGTTTTGTGGTGCATTTATGCATTTAATTGTTGTGCGTTTTTGTAACACTATTTGTGCATTTTTATATACTATTTGTGCGTCTGCACCGACCGCATGTTAAGGCGCACCGCATTTGAGCTAAGATCTATATATTATGCTCAAATGGCACCTCTGTGGCTCACCTTGAGGGAATATCACAGGATTGAACCCCGGTGGTAGAGTATTGTCTCTTTAGGTTGCAACGGATAAAGAAAGTATAGAACAGATACTACCTTAGCTTGTAATAGAGTCAATAGTACTCTATATCTAATACTACCTTAGCTTGTAATAGAGTCAATAGTACTCTATATCTATTGAAAGATTTCCCCCCCAAAACTTAGGGACATTTCTGTAATATCAATCATTTGGATAAAAATGTCATTTAAAATTAAAACTAATTATATTTTTCTTTCATATGGTAATTTTATGTTAATTTCAGCTTGAGTTTTTTTTTTCACTTTTTTTTTTTTGTAAAAATAAAACTAATGTATAAATATAATAATAGAAGTGCAAGGAAAGATTCACCCCCCCCCCCAAAACTTGGGGACATTTCTGTAACATCAATCATTTGGATAAAAATGTCATTTAAAATTAAAATTAATTATATTTTTCTTTCATATGGTAATTTTATGTTAATTTCAGCTTGAGTTTTTTTCCTCTTTTTCTTTTTGTAAAAATAAAACTAATGTATAAAAATATATATCATTAAAAAGCTCTAATACAGATCTTTTTAATGACATCCATATTGATATATTTGATTTATTTATTTTTAAATAATGACATCCATATTGATATTTTTTATTTTATTATTTGTAAATAAATCTATAGGTATATAAAGTCATGACTTTAGTATTTTGTCTTTTTTTTTTTTGAATGCTACTGATTCAATACCGCCTCCACTAAAGCTCGATCTCATGACCTCCCATATAGAAGAGTTACTATATGCCCTGAGCACAAGATATTTTGTCTTATTTTTAGTTTAATAGTATATGAAAAAATATAAATACAAAAATAATAAAATCGTTAGAAAACTCAAAACGTGATAAAAATAAACTATAGTTAGCTGTGAAGTTGGACGACAAGACAAATTGTGATGCAAATTTCATAGTCATGCACCTAATTAGAAAATGGAGTTAATACCTTCAATGGTCCTCCGAGTATTAGCGATTTACCAGCTGTGGTCATTCGAGTTTTAAATGACCTCCAATGGTCCTCCATGTTTTAAAAAATAACCACCCGTGGTCCTTTTAGGACGTCCCGTGGTCATTTTAAACTCCATGGTGCGTTCATAATATACTGTCTATGTACATTAAACTTTATTTTTATGAACATATAGAATGAATATTATGAACCTACTATAGATGAATGAAAACGCATATAATGTATATATTTAGGTTTCTGTTTATGGACACTAAGATTTGATTTGTGGACATATAGAACAATATTATGAACATAGTCTATGATAATGTTATTAAATATGATGTACTAATTGGCATTTGATATAAAACGATGTCGTTTTGGACCATGATCCACCATGGAAGGTGACCCTGGTCCACCATGTAGGCAACACACATGGTCTGCATTTACTAAAGAAATATATTATCTTGGAAGATTATATTTAGTGTAATAGTTTAGTATATGCAAATTCTAATACTTTTGGGCAGCCAAATACATTATTTGTTGTGCTCACTACATTTAATTAAAAATTTCAAATTCAAAATTTGTGTCTAGAAAAGTCACTTGGCACTCTAACTTTTAGATGTCCCTTAACTTGCTTATAAATACGCACAAATTAAGTAACGTCTTGAGGTTTTTTTTGCTATAGTAAAAATCTTTGTATGCCCATAGTATTTTGTAGTTAGACAAGTATCGGTATATGGTCCTTTTTATTTATTTATTTAATCCCAACACTAAGTCATTATAAAGTAAAATTTGATATTAGGTAATATACATACTTTATTATAATAAGATATTTTTAGAATATTATACAATATTTTGAGTATTTATTTATTTATATTATTTAAATTTGATAAATGATATAATTATTGAATATATGTTACTATCCGTGCATCACACGAGTGCTATACTAGTGTATATATGTATGTGTGTGTGTGTAAAAGTGGTCCCATAATATTTATAGTCCATTATAGTATTATAAAATAAAAGTAAAAAATTAAAATATATTGTATATATAATTCATGTTTAATTTTTAGTAGGGTTCACGTAATTTCAATTTGAATTGGATCAAATTAATTCAATTCTAATAGTTGAGATGTTTCAAATATTTATACAATCAAAACGATTAAACGAATAATGCATGAATGATTATCAAGGTATATCCATGAGGTTGGAAAATTCAAAGCCTTTAAATATGAGGTTTGAACTAGTGCAAAATATATCTTTTAACTTTTTAAATGGTTTGAAATGTGTTGTTAGAAGGCTATTTTTTGTCCGTGAGCGATGTCCAAATCATTGATCCAATATACAATAGTTATAATGTTATATCATTGATCAAGATGCATGTAAGATTATGAAACCAATGCATCCTTAGATTTACTTTTCTTATTTTCTTTTTGTATAAATAAAATAATTAAGGTATAAAATACTCTGTTTGTGAGTGTCTAGTGTTTGTGTATGTAATATATATATTAGTTAATTAAATATAAACAGAGTGGCAATCTAGTGATCACTTTGTCTCTTAATTAGGCCGACTCGATACATATAAGAATTAGTCTGAGTATAATACGGGCTTAAATGTGCTTCCTATAATTAGAGTTTGCTTAGAACATATCGTGGTCTGAAAAAAAAAATATAAAAAGTGTGATAGTTAGATAATGCATGCACAAGTGCATGTAATCCTCTTGGCAAGTTCGCATGAGCTGACAAAAGTTGGGAAAATTTAACGATGTTTGAACGGTTAAAAGTTTTGGAATTACAAGGAGCACAGGTTATAGTGGTTTGAATTTATTAATGTTGTCTCTCTGATCTGAGTGTGGTTAGTTATAGGCAGCAGGTGCGGTATGATCTGAAGTAGCCTGCAGTAGCTTTTATTTTTATGGGAAACGCAACCCTTGAGATCGAAACAGAGGCAGTACGTACAGTGGCATTTTTATTATTATTATTATTTTTTTCCAGATTTTTAGCTTAGTAACGGAAAGTAGGGCTGTGCAGTCGGACGGATCGGACGGTTCGGATTGCGGAATGAGACCCCCTGTCGGATTTCGGATTTGTCTTTTGATCACCCTAACCGTTTTTTTTTTGTTGACCAATCCGATCGGTTATAGTTATTTTCGGATCGGTCGGATATCCGAGTTGTAAATCGGTTTTATGGGAATGTAAAAAATTTAAAAATTCAATTATTCATGGATGATGGAACACCTAAGTACCTAACTAATGAACTACTTAAGTACTAAAAGCCACTAACTAGTAATTACTAACTACTTAACAACAAAATTAAGTAAATAACATAAGTAAACTTATAAAAGTGTAAACATATAATGAGCAAAATACAAATTAGCTTACATATAATCTACATTCAACAGATTAGTTACAACTTAGAAAGTTAGAAGTTACAAAATTAAAGAGAATTATAATTGTTCATAGCAAGCACTCCAAGCAGGCAAGTTGCAACAGCAGCACTGCATCAGTCTCCACTCTCAAATCAGCAGTCAGCACATCAGCAAAAGAAAGCCAGATATCTAAAACTCCAAAAGCAATATATGAATATATGATTAATATAATATAGAGTACTCTATGTCTATTCTTCTTCCTGATAAGTGAACACATAAAAACACAATAAGTTCAAAACATTTGTAGTTAGTTAGAATTGACACAATCACACAAACTGAAACTGTAAAAGGCTAAGACTCTAAGAGTGCTCAGATAGCTTTTTTTCCGTATCAAGTTAGGATTGGGGGCACACTACTCAATGAGTATGGCATAAACACCACACTTCAAAGGCAACATACCAAACCCAATTCTATATATTCAGAGAAATGGTGGAAGCATCATCATAGCAGAATAATACTTATGCTTAGACAACTAATGAATTATATTTAAATAGCAAAGACTCAATGAGTGCTCAGATATTTTTTTTTCCATATCAATTTAGGATTGGGGGAACACTACTCAATGAGTATGGCATACACCACACTTCATAGGCAACATACCAAACCCAATTCTATATATTCAGAGAACCTGGTGGAAGCATCATCATAGCACAATAAAGAACATTTATACAGGTATAAGTGTATAACTTATAAGTATAGTGAGTCAGAACTCAGAAGATTTAGCTATTTATACAGTATTTAACTATTTATACTGATACCTGAGCTCAATGGCAGCAACATTTAAAATGTTACCTAGCCATGAGCACTTTCCAGTTTCCAGTTTCCAGTTCCAACTTCCCAGCCTCACTTGGGACATTGATTTGAATCATTGATACACATACATGATACACTGATACAGTCATATAGAGGCATAAATTTATCATGAAATCAAATAAGTAAATAAGTAATCACAAATCAAATAAGTAAATAAGTAAACATACAACAATTGTAGGCATTCCAGTTCCAGTGCTGGATGTGCAGCACAACTCTGCAGTACAAAAACAAAATGGAAATTCAATAAGTAAATTGTAAATAAGTAATCACAAATCAAATAAGTAAATAAGTAAACAGATCATTTGAGTAAACAGTTAGAAGTATATACCTTTCTCTATCCTTTCAACATCTTCAATATTTTCTTCAATTGAGATTGGTTGGTTGCTTAACCTTAGCCAATCCTGTGCACACACCAATGCCTCAACAATTCTAGGAGTTAGGGAACTCCTAAAGGCATCAAGTACCCTTCCACTTGTACTGAAAGCTGATTCTGAAGCAACAGTTGATATTGGAACAGCTAGAATATCCCTTGCCATTTTAGATAAGACAGGGAACCTTTCAGATTGTTGCTTCCACCATCTTAGAAGGTCAAATGAATCATCCTCATCCACAATAACCTCAGAGAGATACACTTCCAACTCAGTTTTTTTCCTAGACAAATCCCCACTCACCAATTTTTGCTTCTTAATCTGAGATTTCAGTAATGATTGAGGTCTCCCAACAGAAATAGAATCAGATATTGTTATTGAGGGAGAAAATTTTTAAGATTGTTCAACAGACTGGACAGGGAAGCATGCAACATAATCTTCAAACAACTCCTTAAGGCCAACAATCACCTTATCAAACATTGTTTTACCCTTTTCCTCACCATATAACTAGTTAAACTGAATGGGCATATACTCAATTTTGTCCCTGGGGTCTAAGATATTTGCAAAGAATATCAAAAAATTCATTTTTTCAGGCTCACCCCAATACTTATCAAATTTTGCCCTCATATTTTTACCCATCAGTTTAACACTATCTTCTGTAGCTTCCTCCATATTTTTCAACAAGCAAGACAAATCAGAAATCTCAGAGAAGAAGGTATTAGAAGTCACATACAATGATCCAGAAATCCTAACAGTCATTTCATAAAAAGATTTCAGAATCATAACCAAAGATTGAATGGATTCCCAATCTAAGAAATCAGGTACACTTCCACCCAAATCAGATTTAAATGAACTGTCATGATCATCATAGGCTTCAAATACCTTCTGAAACAGTAATGCAGTATTAAGCATCATATATGTGGAATTCCACCTTGTAGGGACATCTAGACACAGAGAATTTTTTGCTTCCACCCCAATTAGATCAGCTAGTGATTTAAACTTCTGCAACCTAGCAGGTGAGCTCCTCACATACCTAACAGCATCCCTGACTTTCTTAACTGAACTGTCACATTCTTTCAACCCATCCTGTACCACCAAGTTAAGAATGTGAGCAATGCACCTCATGTGCAAATACTTACACCTAACAGAAGTACAACCCCAAGAACCCAACTTCTTCTTCAAGAAACCTAGGGCAGTATCATTGCTGGAAGCATTATCAACTGTCACACTAAACACTGATTTTAGACCCCAGTCCAAAAGGCAACTCTCTAAAGCCTTTGCAATACTTTCCCCCTTGTGGGAATATATAGGAACAAATGAAATAATCTTCTTTTGCAGCTTCTACTCACTATCAATGAAATGTGCAGTTATGCACATGTAGTTTATTCTCTGGACTGAGGTCCAAGTATCAGTTGTGATACTTACCCTCTTACTGCTAGTCCTAAAAAACTTCTTCAAGTTGACCCTCTCATCAGAAAATATCTTGAAAATGTCCCTAATGATAGTCCATCTTGAAGGGATTTTAAACCTAGGACAGCAAACTAAAACAAACTTTCTAAAACACTGTCCCTCAACAATTCTAAAAGGAAGTTCATCTAAAATAATCATCTCAGCTAAGGCTCTCCTTATCAAGTCCTTATCAAACACCCAAGTACCCAACACCCCTTCAGTTCCTTCACTACTTTGAGTTCCAGCAGAAGAAGGTGCAGGTTGGAATGTGAGTAGGGACTGCCTTGTCTCCTTAGAGTGAGGATTTTTAAGGCAGTTTACCACATGAAGTCTTAGAGATGAAGTCCCATGTTTCTTGCTCTCACAGCAATACACTTTTGCACAATATATACACTTTCCTTTGATGACAATGCCCTCACTGTCTTTGATCTTTTCAAAGTGATCCCAACATGGAGCCCTGGATTCAACCTCTTTCCTTTTCTTTGGAACAGGTGGAGGCAAAGGCTGCTGAGACTGAGGAGTAACAGTCTCTACAGCAGGTGCTTCCAACTCAGGTTGGGTTCCAGATACACCAGTAACACCAGTCCCACCACTAACACTTTCCATCTAAAAAGGGGAAAGTATCAGTGACACAGAATGGGAAATCACTCATTCAAAATCATCAACAGAGAATGGGCTTTGTCAATTGGCACATACACACATGTATCAATTAAAGTGTTAAACACTTAAACAGGCAGAATTCAGTGAATTTTACATTTCATCATGTATGCAGAATTGCACATAAATGATTTAAGGGTCACATATCCATAAACTTACAATTTCACAGTTACAACTTACAACAGTTACAAGTATTTACAAGTAAGTAACTAACAACTTACAAATTACAATTTACAATTTACAATGAAATCCATAATCAGGCATTCAAGCTAAGTAGGTGTATGCTACTTTATATGCTCATCATTTATATGGATTTCAGTCACACACTCCCACATTTATATGGCTTCCACCAAAATACCATCATGCTTAACATTTATATGGATTTCAGTCACACACTCACACATGAGTACAAGACAGTGAGACACACTCCCACATTTATATGGCTTCCACAGAAATATCATCATGCTTAACATTTATATGGATTTCAGTCACACACTCACACATGAGTACAAGACAGTGAGACACACTCCCACATTTATATGGCTTCCACAGAAATACCATCATGCTTAACATTTATATGGATTTCAGTCACACACTCACACATGAGTACAAGACAGTGAGACACACTCCCACATTTATATGGCTTCCACAGAATTGACAGAAATACCATCATGCTTAACATTTATATGGATTTCAGTATTTAACACACAATGGCAAGGGGCTAGGGTAGTATGGCTTCCACCACAGATTAGGTTACAAATTAGAAACCCTAATCAAACAATTAACAAATTCACACTCAAAGAACTACTGACATGCAATCCGGAACTTCTCAACGGATTTACAAGTACAGTGAGTCCACAGATTACTGAGATTAGGTTACAAATTAGAAACCCTAATCAAACAATTCACAAATTCAAACTCAAAGGACTAGTGACATGCAATCCGGAACTTCTCAACGGATTTACAAGTACAGTGAGTCCACAGATTACTGAGATTAGGTTACAAATTAGAAACCCTAATCAAACAATTCACAAATTCAAACTCAAAGGACTAGTGACATGCAATCCGGAACTTCTCAACGGATTTACAAGTATCACAGTCCACATAATCATAAAAATTAGAAACCCTAATCAAGAAGACAAATACACAATAATCTATAACGGAAATGTAAATAGGGTTTAGTAATTACTTCGTTTCTCAGATTTAATCCCTCGAGAACAAAGGGCTTCGAATCAACTATTCCACCGTTCCACAGTTCCACCGTTCTACCAGACTCCGGTGACCGGACTAGGGTCTAGGGCTTCCACCGTTCCAACACTCCGCCACTCGCTACTCCGATGCTCCGAAGAGGGCTTCCACCAGACTAACAAACAGAGACTAAGACTCTTAGAGTCTTAGAGAGTAAGACACTAAGAGTCTAAGACTCAAAGTCTCAAACTCTCAAAGACCAGAGCGAAAGAGAGAACGAGAGTGGAGACTGGAGAGATGAGAGATGAGAGAAGTCTAGAAGAGTCAAGAGTGAGAGCACGGCTGCGCTTGCTGGAAATGAGTGATATATATACATACACCAAACGACGTCGTCTTATGTAGCGTAAAAAACCCTACACTTTCATCGGGTAGTCGGACGGGTTCGGGTGGCGTTTAATGCCTCCCACCCAAACCCCTTCAGTCCGTCTTCTAGCGTTGCATCGGATCGGGTAAGGATTTCGGATACGGTTCGCTCCACGGATTGGTCCGTCGGGTTTCGGGTCGGGCGGGTGGGTCGGATTCTTCGGTTTTTGCACAGCCCTAACGGAAAGAGATAATAAATTAAAGAAGGGAAGAGGTGGTCTACAAGCTAAGGTAGGTGAATTAATTAGGGTTTTTGATCATAATATATATATATATATATATATATATATATATATATATATATATAATTTGGATCAAATAGGAACTTGGCCATATGGAAGAGAACTAGAAACCAATTAGAACCATCAATTTGAGAAAATCTAATGACTTTAAAGCAAGATTGAAAAATGCGATGACATACATATTTTCATAAATAACTCAAACTTTAAGTGCAAGTGGTAAAATTATGGAATGCACTAAGTAATAATATAGAGTGCACATCTCGTGATATATATAAGTGCGCCAGTGAAATGATTTATCTTTTAAGAGCTTATAGTTTTGTTTTGTTTGTTTAATTGTGTGTGTGTGTGTGTGTGTTTTTTTTTTTTTTTTAAATTGTAATTTGGTTTAAAAGTTTACTTTAGTTAGAGTTTAGTAGTTATGTTTTACCTTTAGAGTATATACTAACAAGGAATAAGGTTCAAATTGGCCACTGAACGTAACCTGAAAATGCAATTAGGCCACTGAATGAAAAAAAAAAAAGTGCAATTAGGTCATTGAACACTTAAAAAATGTGCAATTAGGTCACTGAACTCTCCAAACGTATGCAATTTTACCGAATAGCAGGTTACCATCAATTTTAGCAGGTTACCAGCTTACGTGGCAGCTTAGTTGGCATTTTTAATAATTTTTAATAATTAATTTTAATAATAAATTTTATAAAATAATTGGAAAAAATTAAATAAAAAATAAAATAAAGTCGTTTTTATTTTTTAAAAAAAAAAATTAATAAAAAGTTATTATTAAAATTTATTAAAAATTAATTAAAATTTATTAAAAATGCCAACTCAGCTGCCACGTAAGCAGATAACCTGCTAAAATTGTGGGTAACCTGCTATCAGGTGAAATTACACATTTTTGAAGTGTTCAGTGGCCTAATTGCACTTTTTTTTCGTTCAGTGACCTAATTGCACTTTCAAGTTACGTTCAGTGGCCAATTTAAACCTTATTCCTACTAACAATGGTATAAAGTGCACCAAATGTTAAAGTTCTTAAGAGTTCATATTTTAGAATTTATGGTTTAATTTTTGTTTTTGTTTTTTGTTTTTAGTTTAGTTTAGGGATTCATTTTTATTGTTTAAGAGTTCAATATTTATGGTTTACCTTTGACTTTTGGTTTAGTTTTTAAGATATATCAACATATATATAAACTATGTCATTGTGCCTAATTACATTCTATAGTGTTAAAAACTTAACTCTACTGTTAATTGCAATATAATTTTAAGTTTGCGTAATGCAAAAATATCACCATATTTTTTCTACTAATTACTTAAGATCCATTATATTTTTGGAGTGATTCTCAAGGGAGTGCACTCATATATATATATATATATATATATATATATATATATATATATATATATATATATATATGGAAGGGTTCATGTGCGGGTATTGCGCACCTTAAGTGTTAGATCTTAAGCACAAACTCACACACATTAAGTACAAAACACACGCACCGTAAATTATGCCAACAAAGAAATGTAAGTGAGACTTAAATGCTCTCGCAGTTCAACATTTACAGCATCGTAAAATTCATGTAAATTTATTCTTTCCAAAAGGTTGAACCCCAACCCTGAGGGTCCCCCACATCCGGCCCGACAGAGCATATGGGAAGATGTAAATTATGGTAACTCAACTAAATATGAACCACAGAGGCTAAACTTTTGCTTATTGCGCACAAGGAGCCCCCCACTTTGAGAGGTTGTTCCCACACTGCGGCTGGTGAGACTCAATCCCTGGTCATCCTTTCCAAACTTCACATCTATGACCAGTTGACCTGCCCATGCGGGCACATGTTTTCAATTTATAATCCAGGGTTTGGTTGGAAAAATTGTAATTCATTCCCATTTAATTTCAAGAAAATTTAGGCAACAAAAATAGTTAAAAATACCCTTCTCCCAATATTATTCCCAATCTTTTTTTTTTTTTTTTTTTTGAGTATTACTGACTGACTGACTCTATCAATGTAGCAATTCAATACTATCCATGACCTCTCATTTGGGAGAATCACAAGGTCATTAACCGCTAATTTCCTTGTTAAAACCAACTGCTTCGTAAATTCTTTGATGTTATAGTAAATCACATTGAAAATTTTAATAGGAGCATATTGAGAGGATTCTTTTTCTCCCAATGGCTGCGAATATGCTTTCACTCTCTCATATTTAATTTAGTCTGTTGCAAAACATTCTATATACTTTTTTTAATCAATAAAGTAGTAATGATAGCATGTAAATAATAACCTAAAGTTGACCAATTCGCATGATGATATTATCATGCGCGAGATGCCACCATCATACCAAAGGTATGTGTCATACATTTTAATTGAATTTTATGTACATTTTTCTTGTGTTGTGTGTATATTTGTTTTGAATTATTGTGTGTTTTTTTATTAATAGAAAAACACATTTCTTTACTTAAAATGTACTTTTGAATAGCGGTTTCAGATTTTCCTGTAAATTAAATTAATAATAAAAAGATATGATTTTATGCAAAAAAAAAAAAAAAAAAAAAAATGTTACCCCTTGGTGTGAAGTGAAGGAGGTGTTAATATACCATTGTGCATAATAACTTTTAATTTGTTATGAATTATGAAGACTAGTATAATATGAGATTATTTTTTATTTGCGAGAAAACTGCTATTTAAAATTGTGCTCTCAATAAAGTCGTCTTGTGACCATAATCGGCAAAAGACTGGTAAACTAGTTCAAATTACGACCGATTCAAATTGAAAAGGTCAATAAGGCAGGTCGAGTTAGACTTGAAATTCTGTGACTAACAACTTGGTAGATCAAGAAAGTTCGATACTGGCCGGAAAGAGCCCACAATAATGGGATTATTATTTTATCTATATATTATTCGTTGCTTGATGGATGGGAACTTTTCTCAATCATCCACACCGGCCTTGTCCGCCCTATATATACCCCATCTTCACTCCTCTCTTCTCACACATCAAACCAGAATTAGATCTGCTTCATTCTTTCCTAATGGAACAGTATTTTACGAATTTTTATGTTTTCTTTTTCAAGATCTTGGGCTCCTACAACACAGATCGAGGAATCTTGGTCTCTCCCAATTCTTAGTATATTTCTTAGGGTTTTGCTTTAGTTGTTGTGTTTTCACACATCAAATCAAGAATTGAAGATCCAATTGAAGGCGGGGTAAAGGAGGTGACAGAAGAGAGTGAGCACAGATGGTGTTTTCTTGCATGATTTTATGCTAACATGCTTGAAGCTATCTGTGCTCACGCTCTATCTGTCATCCCAATCTCTCTCTCTCTCTCTTTGATTTTAATTGGATATTTTTCTGGCTGTTTTCTGAGTTTCTTGTTCATCTCTTAGATTTGTGTATATTTCATTTAGCCCTTCTACAATATTTTTTAGTTTTCCCCCACTCTTATATATGCTGCTTTTCGATCTTATAATTGCAGTTTGATTTGGTAATTTTTGGATAATTTGTTGCATGTTCTCCATGAAAATCTGCAGTTCTACTACGTACAGGAATTGTAGTTGCACCAGGCTTTACTTCCTTCAGGTAAATATATATATATATATATATATATATATATATATATATATATATATATATATATATATATATATATATATATATATATATAACAATTCAAGACCCTTTCTCCATTACATTTCTTATCTTCTATATCATAGTTTTAGAAGGTTTGAAAATAAATAATAATTGTTGGAGAAATTAGGCTGATAAATCTTAAAATAAAGAATGTTGTGTCATGGCATAACCACTGCCTGCAAATTCACATCTACCGGTGCAGGTTCACAACAACAATGACATTGAAGCGAGTGAATTGTGCTTAGACACCACAACTCTAGTAGGCTTCACGATGGGAGTTTGGTCTGAACTCATGTAATTCTCCTTTAAATAGTATAGGCCAAGTAAATATAAGCCAGGTACATATTAGTATAATAGATAATAGATCTCACCTGTCTTGAATATTAAATCAAGACTAAATCACAAAACTTACATTGGCTTCCATTTTCCCAACATAATGGTGATGGGCTAGGTACATCTAGAGGTGTCACATCCTAAAGACACCAATATTTGAACCTTTGTAGAAATGCAAAATCATTAACTTCTCTTTGGAGGGTCTCACTCTTTGTTTTTATAGCTAGGTTGCCAAAAGAAGGATTATTGGGGTATAAGTGGTTGGTTTTGTTTTGACTCTGTCTATATATATAAAAATCATGAAATGGAAAGCTAAAAGAAAGAACAGTTGGAAGTGGTTTGCCAACCCCCCTCCTCATCTCATATACAAAGAGGCTTGAGAATATATGGTATGTATGTCTAGAATTTAGAAGGATGTGTAGTGTACTGGACTCCTCAGTACGTGCGTTGTTCTTAGAGAGTAGTTAGAGTTGATATTTTTCAATCTTGTTAATGAGAGATTTTGACATATGTGGTTTGCTGGTTACTTGCCCTTGTTGTCCCATGCTTAATTTTCTGCTTAAAACTTTTTGTTGACCAGTTAAGGTTTTAGATCTCAAGCAAGTTGAGATGATAATTCGAATAAGAAATCATATATATATATAGTCATGCGTGTGTTAATATGGCATGTTCATGACCTAATTTACGTTAATTTACTTAATTGGTTGTCTTCGATCAATTATACCTTTAATTTGGAGCTTTGCATAACCTTCTGCACTTGCAGCATATGCTTGTACAGCCCGCACGAGCTTAGCTCACTAGGTCAGTAGATAGTATTTGGGAGAAGAGACCAAGGTTTGAACTTCTATAACGGCAGTGTAGAAATTATGCCCAAAGTGGGCTGATCATTCTTTATGTGCACCGGCATTTAACTCTATCTGCTGAGGCATTATTGAATCTCAGACTAAAATGTGGGGGACTATTGGAGTTGGGAATTCAACCTTTTGGGAGGTTAGAAGAATCATATGCTTGTTCATATTTACTTAGCTTGGTTGTATATTTTTTTTCAACCACATTTAACAAATTAAAATGATTGAAAATTCTTGGAGAACACATTTTTCTGCCTCATTTTTTAACTTACAGATCTTCCATATGGCAGGTTTAGGGCATCATGTGGTTCCAATGTGTCTAGGGTTGGATACAATATTATTGTGACAGGAAACTACCATTATATATAGGAAAACAATGATGGTTATTTTAATTTGATTAGGTAAGTTTTAATTTACATTCAAAGGTAGAAAAGAAGTAATTAAAGAACTAATTTTAATCACTAGGGAGGTTTTTCGCGATTACTGTTTGGTTTACCCACTAAACACTCTTGCATAGTAACTGCACAATTTTTGTGTCAATGCACGCATACTCTTTTCTTGTCACCACACAATTTAGATAGTAACTGTAAGTTTTTTCGTTAGTACACATTCTTAAGTAGTGATGGTAAATTTTTTCGTCATTAAAAAAAAAATAAAAAAATTAAAGAACTAATTTATGGGTCTCGACCAAGCAACCTTAGCTTAAAAGAATTAACCAAGAGTTTATGAGCACAATACTCCTCGACAGAGTTTCAAACCAATAGACCGAACTTGGCCATAGGTGATGTAAAATCTGTACAAAAATTTATCACACTATGCACCATATACAGCTTTACAATCGAGTAAAAATTCAAGTTTATCAATGTTAACATTTTAATAATGATATATAAAATGGTGTATCGATGAATAAGGGTCCTTATACAAGTTAAA
Organism: Ipomoea nil; assembly: GCF_001879475.1. Taxonomy (NCBI): domain Eukaryota; kingdom Viridiplantae; phylum Streptophyta; class Magnoliopsida; order Solanales; family Convolvulaceae; genus Ipomoea; species Ipomoea nil. The sequence goes on along the minus strand of NW_017618707.1, from coordinate 798,193 downwards.
TATTTGATGCAAGAATTTAAATTTAACATGAGCATACAATATATATTTAAACCATTAGACAATTTGATGAATATATCAATTATAAATTCTCTATATGTTAATTCATATTCTAAACTATATATATATATATATATATATATATATATATATATATATATATTGGTTTTCCAAAAGGTCCGCATCAGCAATACAAGAAATAAAACTAGGAATACAATCATCATATTCTACCCTGCCCATCGAACCATATGTAGCTGGTTCAAAGCAAACGAATATTATGAATAAGCAATCAAAAAGGGGAGCTTTGTAAACCTCTTGTCACTGCCGTGGTCACAAGCTTCGCATTTGTTTCAACAATCACCCGGCTCCACCTCTTCCGCTTCACCCAACTCAAAGCCTCTCGCACCCCACGGCCTCTGCTTCCTCGCACTGAATAATTCTAAACTATTATTAGGTCACAAGTTAATAAAACAGTTATATGATACGACTTGAAACAAATAATTTTTTTTTTGAAATAATAAATAAATAATTTTTTCATGAGCATACAATATTTAATTTAAACATTAGAAAATGTTGGTGAATATATCAATTAATTTAAATACTCAATGACTTAATACATATTTCAAAGAACAAATTTTACTTTGTATGTTCGGAAACTTGGAAAAAAATTTCAGAAAGTAACTCATTTTTTGAAAAGTATTTTAATTTTATGCGAATGTCAGAAAACTATTATTAAATTTTAACTCAAAGTTAAGAAATTACATTTTTTCTATTTGGTTCATTTTCTAGAAAATGAACATATTATTTGTTATAATAATAATAATAATAATAATAATAATAATAATATGTGGTAGCGGTGGTTGTTGGTGTTGGTGGTGGTGGTCATGGTGATTGTGGTGGTTTTGTGATTGTGGTAATAATAATAATAATAATAATAATAATAATAACAACAGCAATAATAATAATAATAATAATAATAATAATAATAATAATAATCCGTAAACTAGAAAAGAAGAAGAAGAAGAGAGTAAAGAGAGAAATGGAAAATAAAGAATCCAAAAATTGTCTTCCTACTAAAAAACTAGAAAGACATTTTTTTTGTCAAATTGAGTTTTTTTTTTTTTTTTTTTTTTTTTTTTTTTCATTCATTATTTTTTTTATTATTTTTCTTGAGCACCCAAACATTGAAAAATCTAGAAAATCTAGAAGTCATTTTCTGAATTTCTAAATGGACTCTTAGTTTTTCACTATTGTGACATTGTCTCTTTTAGACGTTTAGTAACATTGTCATATTTAGTTAATAAAATATTTATATGATAAAGCATATATTGAAATAAATAATTTTAAAGTATGATAACAATTAAATAAAAAATGACTATTTTAGCCCCTCAATTATACTAGAATAACCAATTCAATCCCTTAATTAATTATTAACTCCATTTAGTCCTTAAATTGTCTGTTTGGTGGTCATTTTAGTCCATCACCTCAATTCCTCAAATAGTTGTTCAAATTAACGGTGATTGAATAATAAATATGTAAGTTCATCAGTTTCTTCCCAAAGCACATATCAAATAAGTAAAAAATTGTTTTTAAGTCAAAAGTATCAGGTAATAACTCAATTTCCTCTTATGAATAAAAGTAATCATATAGCTAAATCCTTTCAAAATGATTAAGGGAAGCTAAGAAATTACTACTAATAAAGTGAAAAAATGTGATACTTTTAAGTCAAACAAATTTTGATTCCCTTCAACTAAATGTGTAGGGGTGTGAAAATTAACTTCAGTAAAAGATCAATTTATCGACTAAACCGAAGAACTTCAGTTAACTGTTTTTAACCGATATAATTCAGTTTGATTAATGGTTAGGGATCTTATATAATTTTTGTTAATAGTTTCGGTTCGAAATTGTTTGTTAACTGAATGGTTAGGGATCTTATTAAAGTTGGCTGAATGTTTGGCATGACCGCTTAGGTCATCCAGGATTCATTATAATGTGAAAGATTACTAAGAATTCATTTGGTCACCCATTGAAAAATCATAAGATTTTTTAATCACATGAATTCTGATGTGTTGTTTACTTCCAAGGAAAATTAATTACACGGCCATTGCTAGCTAAAATTGAACTTGAGTCGCCATTGTTTGTAGAATAAATTCAAGGTGATCGATATATGTGAACCTATTCATGCATCATCAAGATCATTTCAGTAACTTATGGTTTTAATTGATGTATTTACTTGATGGTCACATGTGTCCTTATTACCAAATTACAATTTGGTATTCACAAGACTTCTTGCACAAATAATATTTTTGCAATCCAAATTCTTGATTATTCAATTAAGACAATTCGTCTTGATAATGCATTTAGTTAGGACTTATTTATATGGCATGCTTGATCGCGATATTTATATGAAGATTCCTGAAGGGTTTAAGTTGACAAAAAAAATAAATAAATAAAACAAATTTTCTTGTGAAATTTATTCAATCAAGTTGAATAAAGTTTTGTAAGGGTTAAAGCAAATTGGCATAAGTAGTATAATTTTCTTAGTGAATATTTGATGAAAGAATGTTATAAGAATGATCAAATATACCCATGTGTTTTCATCAATAAATCATGAGTAGAATTTATTATAATAGCTGTTTATGTTGATGATTTGAATATGATTAATTAGAACTCTTGCAATGTTATCACAATCTATGCAATGGTAAAAGCATGAATTTGAAATCAAAGACCTTGAAAAAATGAAATTTTGTTTAGGTCTTCATATTAAGCACTTGAATGATGAAATATTTTCCCATCAAACAAATTACGTGGAAAAGGTATAAAAATGTTTTACATGGATGAAGATCACCCATTAAGTACACATATGATTTTGAGGTCTTTGGACAAAATACACGGTCTTATATTTCTTTTGCGACAAATCTATCAGCGAGATATAGTTCTTCTCCAACTAAAAAACATTCAAATGTAGTTAAACATACTTTTAGATTTCTCAATAAACAATATAATGGATATGAGCTTATTTTATTCTAATATGGCCAAAGTAGACCTTAGGGTTCCTATCTGATTCACATAAAACCCAATCACAAACAAGGGGAGCGTTATGCTGTGCATCAGTGTGCACCATGCATGGTGCACACGGATGCAAAAACGACGTCGTTTTGACGTCGACTTAAAAAAAAAATCATAACTTCATAACTATACATCCAGAATTGCATAATTATATATCCATAACTTCATAACTATAATCCAGAATTGCATGCATAACTACACATCTATAACTTCATAAATATAAATCCAGAATTGCATAACTACACATCCATAACTTCATAACTATAAATCCATAATTGCATAACTACACATCCAGAACTTTATAACTATACGCTATACATTGAGAATTGCATAACTATACATCCATAACTTCACAACTATAAATCCAGAATTGCATAACTACACCATACATAATTACACATCCATAACTTCATAATTATAAATCTAGAATTGCATAACTACACATCCATAATTTCATAACTAAAAATCCAGAATGAATGAACTAAAAATCTAGAAATTTTGGTTATTTATGAGGCAAGTCGTGAATGTGTGTGGTTGAGATCTATATCTCAATATATCAATGGAGCTTGCGGATTGACAATAGGTAAAGAAGTTCTAACAATAATATAATATTAGTTGAAGATAACACTACTTACAAAACCTAGTTAAAGGCATGATACATTATAGGCGATAGAATGAAACATAATTCACCAAAATTCTTCTACACTCATGATCTTCAAGAAAGTGGTGAAATCAATGTCAAACGAATTAGGTTAAATGATAATTTAGCTTTTTTTTTTGTTCACTAATGATGTTGTTATCACCCATTTGAAATGGTAACATGAATGCCATCATACTACATGGTAGTTAACTACTCTCTTCATCTTTATTGCCTATATAAAGGCACAATGACTGTGACTAAATTGTAGGCACTTCTATTAGGTGGAATAATTAGTTTGAAAATTTAAGGTTGTTTCATGTTCAAAATTACGGATCGAACCTTTGACGTTTGGTTAAAAATGAATAGGTCCTTTCCACTCAACCACATTCTCTAAATTTTTTCTCACCATTTTTACTCTCTCTGTAGTTACTCTGATCTATCTATTATTTCATATTTCATTACATTTTTAACATTTACCACATTTTCTTTAATCCAACCAAATACTATAATACAATTTCGAAAAATTAAGTTACTCCGTACTATTTCGAAAAATTAAGTTACTCCGTACTATTTTATTTTTTGCCTATTATATTCTTCATAAAAATATAATTTCTATTATCTCAAAATTCATTTGTAAACCTCGTTGGTAAGGACTAAAAAAAAGTCATTTTTCCTTATTATTATTGCAACTGAAATTGTTATTGCCCTGTACAATGTTCGACGCCTCGACTTAACCAGATCTAACTCTACTGAACGGCAAACTAAGCTTAGCGATCTGAAAAAAACAAAAATGGAATCGGAAGTTGCCTCCGACGAAACATCCACCGTCGCCGGCCTTATCCCCCTTGCATCGGCCTCTCAGCAGCCTTACGTCTCCGAACTTCTCTCATTCACTCTCGATCGCCTGCACAAGGTCCTTCGAAGCTCAAGTATACAATATATCTCTGTATGTATATGTATCTTACTGAATTGCTTTTGGATTGCAGGAGCCGGAGCTGCTACGAGTCGATGCCGAACGAATTCGGAGGCAGATGCAGGAGGTGGCGGTGGGAAACTACCGGGCGTTCATCTCCTCGGCCGATGCGCTGCTTGCTATTCGAGAGGAAGTTTCTTCCATTGATAAACACCTTGAATCCATGGTAATTTCCTGTCTGCTACCTTAGATTTCTGTTAATTTTCTCATGGAGATACAACATTGGTGTTGTTCTACAATAACAATCAAGTTCGTGATGTTGATATAGTTAATTATCTAAAAAGGCACAAACTTCTCCCCAATTTGGTCCAAACTTCATATAGTGAATTGAGGGATGTACTTAATATACGGCTAACAATCATAGCATACTTGTTTACTTTCTCATTGGTTGCATGCTTAAAGAAGATTTTAACACATTGCTAAATGAGCATCATGTGCCTAATCTCTCTTTCTAAGTACGAGAACTAACTGAAACTTGGATGAAACCTTTGACTTGTGCACTATCGTTCTTAGTGTAATCTTATTTTCTTGCCTCAATTCATGACTTGTCATTGTTTTACTGTGGGATTATTCTAGTGATTTCGGGTAAAGTTCTTGCCTTTTTTGGTAATTAGCTCTTATTTATATGCTATAAGGTGTTTACGAATCTTGGATAACTAACCCATATTGATATACTATAAGATGTTAATGAATCTGTCTTGCACCCAATGAATCTCACCTTGATCAGGTGGTTGCCTCACCAAAAAAAGTTACTCCATACAAAGAAATTATAAATTCGCTGTTTCCAAATTGTAATGATTGTCAAGAAGTCTGTTCAGCATTTTCATGTTTTCCCCTATTCATTGTCCCAACCTTATTACTTGTAATGCCTTTCGGGCTGCATGCAGGCATGTGATCAATGACTGACTAGAAACTGTGCAGTAATCTGATCTGATCTTCTTTATCTTTTCCTATTACTTCAATTTTTAATTTTAGCTTATTCTTTAGTTGGTGCCTTTTTATATATCATATTTCTATAGAGAATGGGGCTTTAGAAGCTTGTACCTCACTTTCCGGAAATCAGAAGAAAATTTCTCTATTATTCTTCATGCTTGTGGTAATGCAATCCAGAATTTTTGTAGGCTATATTCAAAAATTAGTTTAACTTTGTTTTCCTTCTTTGCTTTATGTATCATTCAGACGAGAATTTTAATAAATGTAAGGACGAAATGTTGATGGTACCTCTTCTTCTTTTGCAGATAGATGAAATTCCTAAGCTAACTTCTGGTTGCACTGAGTTCATTGACTCTGCAGAAGAAATTTTGGAGAAGAGAAAAATGAACCAAACACTGCTTGCAAATCACAGTACTTTGCTTGACTTGCTTGAAATTCCTCAGCTTATGGATACGTATGTCTTTGACAATGTTGAGGGATAATTTAATTCTTTATTTAAAGCTAACAAAAGTGTCGGGACTCACCAATTACATTCTAAAGAAATTTATTTTTTCATGCATGTTTCTGAATTTGAGTTTCTGTTAAAAAATTGAGAAAATGGCCACTGTGCTGCAGGGTTTGAAATGGTTAATGGCATTTTCTTATCAATGTGGTTTATGTGCTAATGTGCAACTACTGTTTTTTATTCAAGTTATACAATGCAATATATTGGTTAATAGATAGCATTTGATTGGTATAATAGATTTTAATAGAACATGGATCTGAGTACGATCTTTGGTATTTGGCGGTGGGTATCATTAGAGTTATCTTGCTCTATGTCTATAATTGTTGGTCCATAAATCACATGTGTAGACTTGTTCTGTATTTTCTTTGTTCTTTTTATTAATGGATGTGGGAAAAATGAATTTATTTATCCCTTCATTTTGTAGATGTGTTAGGAATGGAAATTATGATGAAGCTCTTGATTTAGAAGCCTTTGTTGCCAAGCTTTCAACAATGCACCCGAAGTGAGCATCTTTCTCCTTGTTTTCCTATATATGATTTGAATACATATATAAAGTTGATATAAGTTTTATTAACTAATAACCTCCTCTTTTATGCCCTCTTTCTTTCTGTCAAAAGATTGCCTGTCATCCAAGCTCTTGCAGCAGAAGTACGGCAGACCACCCAATCTCTTCTTTCTCAGCTTCTCCAAAAACTTAGATCAAACATTCAGGTAAATTTTTATGTCCTGCCAAGCTTGGAACACAATAGTAGTTCAGAAGCTCTTAAATTTACTCTCTGCATTCCCCTTTTTACAGTTACCAGAATGCCTCCGCATCATTGGATACTTGCGTCGAATAGGAGTGTTCAGTGAGTATGAAATGCGCCTACAGGTAACTTTCAATCTCATAGTAGGTCTTACCAAATGTTGCTCCATACCTTTACTTCCTCTTTTTTTTTTTTTTTTTTTTTTGAAGACCCTTTACTTCCTCTTTCTAGTTAATGCATTTTTCAAATTCCTCACCCGAATACATTTTTACCCTACAGTTTCTAAGATGCCGTGAGGCATGGCTTACTGGGATTCTTGATGACTTGGAACAACGGAACGCTTATGAATATCTCAAAGGGATGATCAATTGTCATAGAATGCATCTTTTTGATGTTGTTAACCAATACCGTGCAATATTTTCTGATGATACATCAGGAAGAGAAGAGAACTATGATGGTGGTCTTTTATTCAATTGGGCCATGCATCAAATCTCTTCCCACCTCAGAACTCTTAAGGTCATGCTTCCCAAGATCAATGAAGGAGGATCCTTGTCAAATATTCTTGATCAGTGCATGGTGAGAATTTTTTTTTTTTTTTTTTTTTTCTTATCCACAATTTGCCTTTTGTCAATTTCTGTTTTTGGGTGTGGTTGGACATTCATGTAATATTTGTAGGTAAACTTTCTAATAATTAGCACAAAGTTAGCATACTTCTATTGAGTCTAGACTAAGAGCTTAGTCTCTTTTAGGTGCTGTCAGCCACTTGAACTTGGGAAGTTTTGGTATTGACTGATGTAAATTTCTCAAGTGGGTTGGCTGTATTAGGAAGACAATTTATTCTGTTTTCTCCGATTAAGTTTGATGCCATTATACATTTAAGGCATCCCAACGATGCCCCCTGACATAACTAGATTGGCTGGTCCTTGAGCTATCTTAATTATTTAGAAACTGATATAAGTTTAAAACATTGTTTCTTTTTATTCGTGAGCTTGCAACTCTAATATGATTATACCTTATCCTGTATTTAGTTATTTGGATTTTACACTTGCATGATGGCTTCTTCCATCTGTTTGTGTTTACAGTACTGTGCTATGGGACTTGGTTGGGTTGGATTGGACTTTCGAGGCTTGCTTCCCACTCTTTTTGAAGAGTAAATATCCAACATCTCTTCATTTATTACAATTCTTAAGTTTCCTAAAAATCAAGTTTTCACATCCATTTCAATGTGGTTACTTGAACAGTGCAGTACTGAATCTATTTACCAAGAACATGAATACAGCAGTTGAGAATTTTCAGGTATATGTTTACATGTTATACAGCTTCACCTTTGTCATAGATTTGTTATTTTGTATAAAACTTTTGGGTTGAAGTTCTTTTCTGAAGCATTACTAGAGATTATGTCTCACTTTGTTCCAGTTGGTACTGGATTCTCACCGCTGGGTCCCATTGCCATCAGTTGGCTTTCCTGCCAGCAGTTTGGGTGATGAAAGCCAGGAGGATGTTACTCCTCCTTCAAGTCTGATGGAGCATCCGCCTCTTGCTATTTTTGTTAATGGTATGTTTCATGTGTTTTCGAACTGAAAAGCCTTAGCTTTTGTATTAAAGGTTATAATCTGTATTTATTTCAGGTGTATCTGCTGCAATGAATGAATTACGCCCGTGTGCCCCTTTAAGTTTGAAGCATGTGCTTGCTCAAGAACTAGTCAAGGGATTGCAGGCTGTCTCTGATTCTTTACAGAGATATAATACAACTCGCATGCTTCGAGAGAATGAATCTGTGCTTTTCATCTCACTTTGTCGAGCATTCATTGAGGTGCGCTCTCTATAAACTCAACCTTTTCTAAAGTCTGAACTTGCAATGTCCCCATCTCATTTACCTCGCTCTTGCCCAGGTTGCTTTTCCACATTGTGTTACATGCTTTGGCCGTTGTTACCCCAGTGGGGCTACTCTAATAGCCGATGCCAAGAATTTATTTGAAGGAATTAGCAAGCTATTGGCAACCTCTCCCTCTCGAGAACTTCCAAAACCAATTCACACTGTAGAGAACAAGACTATATCTGAAAATGGGAACTTGCCTTTGGTGGAGAATGGCGGGACACCTAATGGCGATCAAAGTGGGGATACCAACTCAGAAGAAAAAGAAGAGGACAAAATTTCTCCAGTCAGCGAGGAAAAACCTGTTGATGAATGAGTTACACAGAATTCAAGTTTCTAGTACACGAACAGTGCGCTAACGTTTAAAAGAGGTTATTGTACATTTTCTGCCATTATTCTGTCAGGTTTCTCGAGGATGAAAGTCTTTCCATGGAGTTTGTAATTGAAGCCACAATGGAAGAGTTCTTGTGTCTGGTGACTCTGCTCTTCCTCATCTTGCTCATGGTGGCTGACGATTAATTCTTTGTAAGGAAAAAAGATTCCTCTTTTTTTTTTTGCTGTAAGATGAGTTGTATTAGGTGAGTCTACTAGATATCAAGGAAACTAAAGTTGATATACATGAAACAGACATCTTTTCCCTTATGAAACTGTCAAATAATTTGGATTGAAAATTTCCCATCAAACACATTTAAAACCTACCGGGTAAATAAACAATTAGTAGAATCTCTAAAATTATATAATACATGAAAAAAGAATTCATGACGGAAAGGATCATATTTTATTTCTTTACTTTCCCACTGAAGGTGGGATAGAATTGGTTGCATAAACTTTTTTTATGCTAATGCAACTACATACATTTCCCTTCAAGGTATTTTTTTTTTTTTTTTAAAAAAAAAAAATATCAATTTCCATTCATAATCTCCCTAATATAATGCTTAAGATTCCAATTAAATTATATCTATAATTAAACATATATCTACAATTACTATTTAATCCTTTTGATTTCAATATATCATTAATTACTTTCACAATCTCTTATACCTCAACCATACATGAAAAATGAATCAATAGATATCATGAGATCTCCTGATCTCAGTATAGGGGTTGCACTAGATTCGAAGCATATATATATATATATATATATATATATATATATATATATATATATATATATATATATATATATATATATATCTTGGGTTCTAGATTTATATCCATTTCTCTCCATGCGCAGTCACGACTCCCTCAGACCTCAATTCCTCACTTCCTTTTACTCTCTGTCTCTCTCAACTAGACAACTCCAGTTCTCCCTTTCTTTGTAGTCTACTCTCTACTAAACTACTTTGTCTTATACTCTTCTCCAGTTCTTCAAATCTCCAAGTCTCTATGTCTATTCTTTGTTCTAGTTTTCTCCAAGTCTTCTAGATGCCGATGGAAGCCAACCAAGCATTTGACTCTCATAGTCTCATATCCTTGTTAATTGCTTGAAGCTCTAGTTCTTCGAGAAAAATTTGGAGAAAACAAGTAAATCAAAAACTATTTTAAATCTATTTTTCTAGGGTTCTTGACTTATTATGTTATATTGTTTGATACTTTGATGTATTCTATAAATTTGTAAAAATATGATGAATATGTGAGCTCTAATTTATACGTGTGCCACTGACTAACTAAGTCCTAATTTTTGGGACTTTCCATATACATGAGGAATTTTATAAAATTATGATATATGATTTTATGTTTATGGTAATAGGACCATTAAAATTCGTGCATAATGTATTTATGAATTGTGTAATGTAAATATGTAATGGTTGAAGCCTATTGTGTATTTTGTATGTTGAGTTGTGTTGAATATTGAGCCCTAATTTTTGAGCATTTCCATATTTCTAATATTCTGTATAAATGTTTGACAGTAGACGATTTGGATTATTCATGTATTCTATGTGATTGTATGAGTCCTAAATTTTGGGCAATTTCACATATATGATGATTTGATGATTCAATTCTGATTATGGAATGGTGGAAGCCCAGAAGGCGGCTGCCTAGAAATTTGTTGCAGTGTTTCTGGTGTGCATATTTGTCCTTGCCGTCGCGGTTGACGCTGCAAGGGACAAGGAGGAATTTAAGAAGGAGGACAAGGCATTTAAGGACGAGGACAAGATTCTTAAAGATGAGGATAAGGTTCTTACGAACGAGGATAAAGCTCTTAAGGACGAGGTCGCTAAGGAAGATGGCAAGGCTCTTAAGGCCGAGGGCAATGACGAGGGCTCGGCTCTTAACACCGAGGGCAAGGCTCTTAAGGTCGAGGGCTCGGCTCTTAAGGACGAGGGCAAGGCTCTTAAGGAAGATGGCAAGGACGAGGGCAAGACTCTTAAGGAGGAGCACAAGGCTCTTAAAGACGAAACCAAGGCTCTTAAGGACGAGGACAATGCTCTTAAGGATGGGGCAAAAATGTAGAAGAATAATAAAGCAATATATTATATTTAAGGTGAAACATCATAGAATTTCTATATTTAAAGTCAAGATCCTATTTTAAGATAGTGGCGATTTTTCGGTCACCCCTATATCATGTAAAGACAATATGTCATTTTTGATAGTTGAAAATAAAGCTCATGTTTCACGTTCTTATTGAATATATAATCAAAATTTAAAATAAAAAAAAAAAAGGAATGGTGGAAGCCTAATTTACTTATGTGGATTTATGTATGTATATTGTATGTATGATTGTATGAGCCCTAACTTTTGGACAATTTCATATATATGATGATTTAGTCTGGATTTTATGATGGAAGCCTAAGCTGTTTTATGTGGATTTCTATACTTATGTTGATGTATATTGTATGTCTGTATGACTGTTTATGCTTTATGTGGACATTTGTTTACTGATGGTCATCCTTATAGATCAGTGCATCTGGACACCTCCCACCTCAATTGAGAAAAAACATGGAGTAAAAACTCAAGGTATTGAGACAAATCCTCAGCAGCCTATGCCTTATCTTCTTGCTGTTCTTGCAAAGAAGAGAAAAGAGGTTGAGTCTAAATCCAAAGTTTGGGATCACTTTGAAAGAATCATTGATTCTGAAAGGCAAATTGATTAAGGGGAAGTGTCTGTATTGTGCAAAACTCTTTGCATGTGAGACAAAAAAAAAAAAAAAAAAAAAAAAGAAGTATAACACTTCCTCTCTGAGACACCATATGTTGGGCTGCTAAAAAATGCTTATTCTAAGGATACAAGGCATTCCCTTCTCACATTCAATGTTGTTTAAACCTCTGTAACAAAGGGTTCTAAGGGTGTTTTGGGGACTTGAGTTTTCAATCAAGAGGTCATTAGGATGGATTTGTGTGAGATGATAATTATAGATGAGCTCCCTTTAAGATTGTTGAGGGGCAAGTGTTTAGAAAATTTGTTAGAGTTGCTTGTGTGAAAAGCCCTTTACACTATATAACGCACCCTTATTCCCTCTTAAGACATCATCACTGGGTTCACTCAATCCCCTATGGTATAGTGACTTGAGGTCCTAACCTTTTAACTCATATATCAAGGTTTGACTCATAGTAGCAACATTATTATTGCTAGTCCATTCTTTGGGCTATAGTATTTAGTATTTATTTATTATTCGGGTCGTTGTTTTGAGACAATATCTCAGACTTTGTACGTATTCTTTTGGACCTAGTGACCCGAGCAATAATACTACTATTTTTCTACCCCTAGTTCTGTACTTCCATACCCGGTTTATGGTAGACCCAATCCCGACAAAATCATCATTGGCGCCGTCTGTAGGAACACTACAAAAAGCATGCGTTCATAGTTTCTACCCGTTCTATCGTTTCCTTTACGCAATCAACCCGAGATACGCCAAAACGGCCGAGTCACAAAGCGAATGTTCTTTGAACTCACAAGAACACCTTAACAGGCAAGGCGGGGGTTGGCCTGGTCCGCGAGGGTTAGCTCCTTGCCTGGAAGATATGAGAGGTTCGACATGCATTACAGTTGTCAGAGGAGACACTATTGTCATCAGGACCAACCAGGGTTCCCCAGTCGTCGTTCTTTGCTTCCAATCCTTAGCCTGGGAGACAACTAATGTCAGTGGCAAGTGGGCTGCCCATCAATAGGGCAGTGCGCAGTGGGGCTCGGCCCAACAGCACATTGGTGGGATTGTAAGCACCCCATAGAGGTAAGAAAAAACATTTCTACATTGAAAAATCGTTACTATATATTCCTTGTTAGGCTAGCAGGCTAAACAAGCTGCCAAAAAACAAAAATGGACACGGTAGTGGACCTGTAAACAGGATAAGTGGTCCCTACATGAGTTGGAAACTCCGTAGTCTCGACAAGAGACGCTACAATAAACATTATCATTGTATCGGCTTGCAGGGCAGGGTAGGCGGCTCACGTACACACCATACTGGCCTGCAGGGCAGGGTAAACGATCTGCGTACAGTACATGCTGCAATGCATGGGGGAAACCTGTACACGTCGCAATGTGGGCTTGCAATGCTCTTGAGGCAACCCACATGCGCGCACCACACTGAACCTACACGGCAGGATAGGCGGCGCATGCATATATACAGCATACCAGGCATGCGGGTACGGTAGGCGGCCTACGTACACACATAGCCGTGTGGGTTTGCGATGCTCTAGAGGCAACCCACATCCGCGTACCAAGCTGGGCCTGCAAGGCAGGGTAGGCGGCCCGTGTACGCACATAACCGTGTCGGGCTTGCAGTGCTCTGGAGACAGCCCACATTCGCACACCATACTAGCCTGCAAGTTAGGGTATACATTATACCAGGCCTATAAGGTAGGGTAGGCGGCCTGCATACCGTACAGGCCGCAATGTAGCAGGGCGACCTATACACATCGCCATGTTGGGTTCGTAATGCATTGGAGGCAACCCACATGCACACACCGTACCAAAATAATCATGGTCAATACATATTGTTGTCCTACTTCTTAGTGGTCAAACATATTACCTCGTTTTTCAGCGGCCGGTCATATTTCTATCTCGCTTCTTACCGGTCAACATATTATTATCCCGCTTCTTAGCGGTCGACATATTGTTATCCCGCTTCTTAGCGGTCGACATATTATTATCCCGCTTTTCAGAAGTCGAAATATTTTTATCCCGCTTCCAGCGGTCAACATATCTTATCCCATTTCACAAATATAGATGCATTTAATCTCACATCTCAATGGTCGATATATTTCACTTCTCGGTGGACCGCTAAGTTACCCCATGGGGCGAGACGTCTCAGTGAGCCTACGCGAAGGGAATGCGACAAATATCTCTTTCTTTTTCTTGCAAGGTATGTATGAGAGCTAAGCCGTCCTAACGAACCATATGCAGGGAAAACAGTAATGACCAAACACCAAGTTAAAAAGCTTTCAGACTAGGAGCCGAGATGGAAGGTTGGGATCAGAGTGTTTATACTTTCTTTGCTCGTCAAAAACAAGCAAAGAAAGTGGGGGACTTGTGATCAATCATTGGTCCACACAATTGTATAAACCATATTGTCAAATAATATACATTCAGTACACAAATAATGTACTTTTAGTATATTAAAAATTTACATTGTATTCAGGAAAAATATATTATTTGAGTACATAAAGTACATTATTTTGTATAATATACATCCAGTACACGAATAATGTACTTTTTTTAAAAATCTCGAATAATGTACTTTTAGGGGGCGTTTGGTTCACGGAATCTTGGATTACCACAGGTAATAAGATTACCTCCAGGAAGGTAATGTGAGATTTTGGGAATGTAAGATTACCTTATGTGTTTGGTTTGGATTGTGGAATATAATACTACCTTGTTTGGTTAATGGTTATATTTTAGGTTATATGGATCAATTTGCAATAATGTCCTCAATAATATATATATATATATATATATATATATATATATATATATATATATATATATATATATATATATATATTATTTGTGTGTTTATTTATTTTATTTATTTATATGTATGAATGTATATCAATACTTAAATATTAAAAAAAAAAACTAAATATATAAATATGCACACATGTATATTTGATTGTATAAACATATATTATTATTATTATTATTATTATTATTATTATTATTATTATTATTATTATTATTATTATTATATAAGGATTAGTTAACAAGGACAATGCTGGAATAAATCAAGGTAATCTAAGATTACCTAAGAAAACGGGAGTAATCACATTACCTTGAAACATTACCGCCATATCAGCTTTCAGGTAATATAACATTACCTGGTAATCTCATAACTTGAACCAAACAAGGTAATATAACATTATCAAACTCAGATTACCTAGGTAATCTGATTACCCGAACCAAACGCCCCCTTAGTATATTAAAAATATACTTTTTGTTATCGTTCACACAAAAATTTGCCACTTCTGATGACATAGGACCCTGGGAGCAAAATAAACAAAGAAGATATTGCCAAAGAGTTTCGAATCTTAGGTCTCTAGCATAACAAGTTAACAACACAAACACCTAACACCTAAATCATTCAAGATATCATGTACAAAAAGGTATGCTCTATTTACCCGTGTGAAGATCGCTGACATCCAGGTAGTGGGGGACATTTGTATGGCCAAGATCGAAGACTAGCCGATGCCGTACATTTGTCAACTATCTGGAAGGCCCTCTATACTATATAAGACACCCTTATTCCCTCTTAAGACATCATCCTTGGGTTCACTCAATCCCGCTGGTCTAGTGGGTTGAGGTCCTAACCTTTAGTTCATATACCAATGTTTGATTTCTAGTAGCAACATTATTATTGAGTTTGACTACATGTACTACCAAATCTTACTCCCTCAATTTTACTCTTTGATGTGGCGGGTTCTGATAAGAAATTTTTTTCTTTTCATGCGAGTCCCAATACAAGTGTCTACATCAAGATTTTGTGTGAGTAATAAAAGTTGCGAGTATAAAGTGAGAGTACACATAGGCCCTGTTTGGTAAATTGTTGGCCTATCACCAATTTTGACTTATTTGACCACTATTAATTGTTTGATTTGGATAAAAATCAACATAAGTGTTTGGTTAATTAACTTTTTGCAACTTCAAAATGCTAAAATTAAAAAAAAACTACTCCAAACAATTTTTTCAATTAACTTTTTGAGAAAAGAAATTATACCAAACTGCTATCAGCTAACAACTAATTTACCAAACGCTTTTTACAATCAGCTAATATTATCAAATAATTATACTCTTTAAATAACCCAATCAACTAACAACTATCAGCTAACAACCATTTACCAAGCACGGCTATAGTATTTTCCATGAGATAATTTAAACCAAATACACCAAATCCAATGCAAATGCACGGGTAATGTTACAATGTTAATGGACGCACGCGCTGTCCTATCACAATTATTCATCGGAAAAGACAGGAGAACTAATTTCTTTCCCTCTGTATTATTCTTTTGACCAAATGAAACAAAAGTTTAAAACATGAATTTTCTATCTTCTATTGTACTACACTTTTTGACGTTTTGCAGTTCCTTTTTGAACTTTGATGTGTATTTATCTCACCAATTCTTTCCCGACAAAATGATCAAATAGGCCTCTAAACTTTACTTTAAAGGTCAATTAGACCCTTAAATTTAAAAAAAAAAGTGTAATTAAATCTTCAAACATGTCAAATTGGGTCAATAAAGCTCCAAACCCCATAAATGGCCTGTTATTACAGGTCATTTCAATTCCGGCGACGAATTCTGACCACCGGCGACAAAATTCGTTCGTCCAGTCGTCTTCCACTAGAGAAGACGACCGTATAGCCGCCTTCTCCATTGGAGAAGACGACCGGACGACCCGCTTCTCCATTGGAGAAGACGACCAGACGACCGTCTTCTCCATTGGACGGCTGGATTTTGTCGCCGGTGGTCGGAATTCGTCGCTGGTTGACGAAATTTAATTTCCGGCTAGTCCATTTAATTTCGGGCTAGCTTTATCGGGCCATCGGGCTAATCGATTTTGGACTCATCGGGTCAATGTTATTTTATCGGACTAGTCCATTCGAGCCATAGTCCTATCAGTTTCGATTTTATCAG
This sequence comes from Ipomoea nil, assembly GCF_001879475.1. Lineage (NCBI taxonomy): Eukaryota > Viridiplantae > Streptophyta > Magnoliopsida > Solanales > Convolvulaceae > Ipomoea > Ipomoea nil. The sequence continues at coordinate 781,386 of NW_017618707.1, read as the reverse complement.
GCCGGCCCGTCGGGTTCGGGCCCGATTAACATCCCCACAAGCTAAGTTATTTATACAAAGGAATGAAAGATGTTAACCACATATTCAAACTCAAGAAAACCTAGACTAGAAGTTAATCTCTCAAACTCCCATGTATCTCTCTAACAATAAATAAATAAATAAATAAATAAATATAAATAAATAAATAAATAAATAAATAAATAAATAAATAAATATATAGCATTCAGTATATCATAATTATTACTATTATTATTATTATTATTATTATTATTATTATTATTATTATTATTATTATTATTATTTTGTATAATGATATTTATGTCTTTAAAACCGGCCTATTTCATTTCTATTCATTTAACCAACCAAACATTGAAATATCACTCTTACAGCACGTTTGGTTCACAGAATGAATTTGGAGGGAATAGAAATGTTATTCCACAGGGAATGAAATATGTAAGGAATAGAATATGAATTGTATTCTGTTGTTTGGTTGGCTGAAGGAATAGACTTTAGTAATTGTATTCCAGTGTTTGGTTGGTTAAAGGAATAGAAATGGAATAGGTTTTAAATAATAATAATAAGGGATTAGGGTCAAATAATCCCTCAAACTATACATTATATATATATATATATATATATATATATATATATATATATATATATATATATATATATATATATATACATTATATTTATTAAATAAATATAAATATTATATAATGTGCAAAGGGTATTTTTGGTATTTGTGATATAACAGCTATTCCCAATGGCATGGGAATAGCTAATACCAAGCCCCCACCCCCACCCCCTAGGAATGGCTATTCCCTTTGCGAAAGTAATAACTCATTCCTAGGCATGTTATTGGCATGACAAAATGATCCAACCAAACGATGGAATAGGTCTATTCCAAGGAATGTTATTCCATTCCTGACCTATTCCATGAACCAAACATGCCATTAATGTCTTTCTTCAACAAACCAAACAATAGAATACAATTCATGTTCTATTCCTTACATATTCCATTTCCTGTGGAATAGCATTCCTATTCCCTCCAAATTCATTCCGTGAACCAAATGTGTTATAAGTAATTGTAAAGTATAATTTGAACTAAAATTTTTTAAAATTATTTTGTTTTTCAATATATTAATATTATACATAAATTTTGAGTTAATCCCCAATATAGTCCTCGACTATAGTGGTTTTACTCGATTGAGTCCTAAGTGATTTTTTGTGCTCAATTTAGTCATCGACTTTGATGATTTTATGCAATTTAGTCTTCTATTAAAAATTATGTTAGTTGACTGTTAAAATATGGTCGTAATTGTAATTTTAATTTCATCCTTCATCCCATTTGAGATGATTCCTTCTTCTTCCCCTTATTAAGCTGCACACAAAAATGCATATCTTCATTCGCAAATCAACTTCAACCCTAAATAAATAAATATTTACATCCAATGCAAAAACACCTTAATAAAAATTGCATGTACAAGTCTAAACAAACGGGAAGAGTTTACAAGAGCAAAAATATAAACATACTAGAAGAGTTTACAAATTGGAACTAAAGTTTTTTATCATTATTATTATTTAACCATACTGAAATTGAATTATTTTCCTGCAGTGATGTATATTAAATGTATCCAATTCTTTCATTTTTTATAAGGCTCTACGGTTTTTACCACCCGCTATGGTTTCTTATATGATGTATGTTGCCTTAAAAATGTCTACCATTCAACACTGTCGACTTTCCTTGTATGTGTGTGTGTGTGTGTATTTTTTTGAAAACAACTGTAACAATTGTATTAATTAAGCATCAAAACAATAGAGTCAGGAGGGATAACATCCCAATACATAGAGTTATCCTGAGTAAAAGCTAACGGAGCTAAAGTATGCGCATGTAAATTAATCTGTCTAGAAATAAAATTGATAGAACAATAAATAAACGAAGCCATAGATAGCCTGCAATGGTCTATCACGACTCCAGCATAGGATAGTATAGCCGACGAGGTGTGGTGCAAAATGCTCCGCAATTATGAATAATCAGTGAGAAGCTCTACCGTCATAACATTCTTCCCCCTTAACCAGGACAATGCTTCCTTACAAGTTGCGGCCTCTGCCATAAGAGGTGAAAAACAAACCGACGACTTGCCATTTGTTGCCGTAATTAACGTTCCGTCGGCAGCTAGACGGACTGCTCCGTACGTAGTTTCGCCAGTCGAAGGCCTGAAGCCGGCGTCGATGTAGCAACGAGGCCGTGTATGCGGTGGCGTGGGCGGTGCTGCCGATTGCTCTCGGCTGGGGCTGCTAGGGTGGCTCTGGCCGAAAGCATGCATGGCTGCCACGGCTTGTCCCCGGACGGTGGTTGGGTGCAAGAGAGATCCTTCCCATACCGCCGTATTCGGGGTCTTCCATAGATGATAAAGTACGGCCAACATCAAACAAATCTGCTCCTCCATTAAAACTGCCAACACACCCATAATCCATGAGGGAAAAGAATCCGTTACAATATTCATAATGGGTAAGCATGTAACATCCCATACAAGCCTAGAATAATTGCAAAGTACTAATGCATGCATAATATTTTCATGAGCCAAATCACACATCTGCATGTTGGTTCTACTTCTACCCTCTTTATAATCAGATTATTCGTAGTAGGGAGGATATCACAAATTACCCTCCACAAAAAAGTTTTCCACTTGGGTGGAACCCTTAATTTCCAAATAGTTTCCCATTTGTCAAAAGCATCTGGGGCACATACATAATCACCAACCAGCTTCCTATAGGCATTCTTTACTGAATATATTCCTCTAGGGTCGCCCAGCCAATACCATGAGTCCTCATAATCTGGCTTTACAGGGATCTTCAATATTCTGCTCACATCTTCTAGGATAAATAAATCAGATAGGATATGTGGATCCCAATTATTAGTTTGCTGATCAATCAGACCAGCAATGGGAGCATCTCTTAGCTGTATAGGCATTTCTGTCTGAACCAAAGGGTTGGGATCATCAGGTAACCAGGGGTGTCCCCATATCAAAGGTTTATAAGGCACGATATTATCCTAATACCTCTTTTGTGGATGCAACCATAGGAAATTGCCCGAGTTATTGCTGGAGAAGTTTGGGGTTAGTTAGGAATCTACAGCCCTGCTTCCCTAACATTGCCAAATTAAAATTCCGCAGATCTTTAAAACTCAAACCACCATAATTCTTGGGAACACATAGCTTATCCCAAGCTTTCCAGTGGATTTTCCTCTCTGTTCCACTTCCCCACCAGTACCTATTCATGGTCCTCTTAATAGACGAGGTGACAGAGTCTGGCAATAGAAAAATGCCCATTGTAAAATATGGCATTGCTTGCGCCACACTTTTTAACAAGACCTCTTTACCAGCTTGAGATAGCAGTTTTTTTTTCCATGACCCTGTCCTTTGCCTGATCTTGTCCTCCACATAAGCAAAAACTTCCCTCTTATTCCTTCCCACAAACGAGGGAAGACCAAGATATTTTCCAAAATTCAGGACTTGGTCAACCTGTAAGCAATCCGCCACTGCCAATCTCTCCGCCTCCTGAGTGTTTCTACTAAAACAGATATTAGATTTATGAAAATTTACCATTTGACCAGACAAGTTCTCATAGCGTTTCAGATATTGCTTTATCACAGTGGCATCCTGAACATTTGCCCTGAAAAACAGTAGACTGTCATCCGCAAAAAACATATGCGAGATTGGGGGTGCTCCTCTAGCCACCCTGCATTCGTGTATAGATCTCGCCATCTGTGCCTTTTGTAACAATAAAGATAGACCCTCTGCACAAATAATAAACAAATAAGGGGAGAGGGGATCCCTTGTCTGAGACCCCGAGTGGGTGCTACTCGGCCTCCTATTGCCCCATTCACAAGAATATTGTACTCAACAGTTGTCACACAGAGCATAATCAATTTAATCCATCGTTCATCAAACCCCATTGCCACTCCATTCTGTCATAGGCCTTTGCCATATCCAATTTCAAAGCCCCCCAACCTGTGGCCCCACATTGCTTCCTATTCAAGAAATGACCAACCTCTGCAGCAACAAGGATATTATTCGTGATCAGCCTACCCGGAATAAAAGCACTCTGAGACTCTGAGATCAAGTCCCCCATGAGTGGTTTCATCCTGTTAGTGATCATTTTAGCCATAATTCAGTATAACACATTCCCCAGAGCTATTGGCCTCATGTCAGCTACCGTTTCAGGCACAGCTTTCTTCGGGATTAAAACAACATTTGTATCATTTAACCCATCCGGGAAAGTGGCATTATTCAAGCAATTCACCACAAAATGAGACACATCACTCCCAACCACATCCCAGAAGTGCTGATAGAAGCCCGGATTCATTCCATCCGGCCCCGGTGCTTTGTCAGGGTACATAGAAAACAGAGCAGTTCTGACCTCCTCAGGCACAAAAGTGCGCATAATTCATTGTTGTTGTTGTTGTTGTTGTTGTTGTTGTGTGTGTGTGTGTGTGTGTGTGTGTGTGTGTGTGTGTGTATATATATATATATATATATATATATATATATATATATATATATATGAAAAGAAATGCACGATGATGAACATGAACCATAGAAGATTCGGCAAACAATCAAATTCAAGTATGATTTCTTTGTGTGTACAGTATTTTGGTGTGTGTTTGCTTTCAGTTCTTTGTCTTACATCCCCCGTTGATAATCTTTGCCAATTTGTCAACAATGGTTGAGTTGTGTACACTTTAGGATTTCTAGGGCTTAAGGAAGGAAGAGATGGGATTTGGGGAAATTAGTGTGGATGAAGGAGTGGGAGAGAAAATTAGGGAAAATAAGGGGATGAAGGAGTGGGAGAGAAAATTAGGGAAAATAAGGGGAAGAGGAAGAAGTAATATGACCAAATGGGATAAGGGGTGAGAAATTACCTTAATAACCTTATTTTTAATAGTCAATTAACATAATTTTTAACAAATGATTAAATTACGTAAAATTATCAAAATTGATGACTAAATTAAGCACAAAAAGTTACTTTAAATTAAATTGTGTAAAATCATTATAGTCGAGGAGTATATTGGATATTAATAAATCATTATTTTCGTACATTTCGCATACAAAATGCTACTTAATAAATAAAAACAAAATTAACACTTATCTTAACAAAAAAGAAAAAGAAAAAGGGAGAGAAGCATGATTGATTGGTTATGATAATCCAAAGAAAAGAGGAAAGACGTACCTAACTATATATATATTACAAGCAATAATCAAACAAACCAAAAACAGCAAGAGGTCCATGCATGTATGCTCTCCCCCACGCCGTTCTACCACGCCATCATCGCCGAAATCATCCCCCACTGTCCAACCTTGATTTTAGATATCCCAATGTCTCACGTCATACATCATATCAATATCTTATCACCTCCCTCGTGGCATCCACAATGTGTTTATTTGTGATATTTACTCACTTTACATAAATGGCCGTGTCTAGGTGCTACTCTTCCGCTCGATTAGCGCATATAACACTTATTGCACCCATGACTAGGCTATAAAGTTTGTTTCAATTTATCCTAAGTGATTAATATCATTTAATTATACTTTAAGCAATTCTATGTGAGGAAAAATATTATTACAACTAAGCATAAATTTAAAGGAGAAAGTGAAATAACAACACCAAATTCAATGTGGTTTCACAAAGCCTACTTCACGTACTATCTAAGGACACCTCCTTTAAGATTTTCAACTCCACTCTTCAAGCCGCTTATTTTTTGGTATGTACCACTACCATCCTCGATGAATACCCCTCATCGATGGAAGGGCACCTCCTTAGGATTTTCAGCTCCACTCCTCGGGCCGCTTATTCTTTGGTAGGCACAATTACCATGCATCCTCGATGAATACCCCTCATCGATGGGCTTGCACTCCCCCACCACAGTGATATCACTTCCGCGAATATAATATCAACCATTCATAGCATTGGGTGAGACAAGATAGTGACTCCTTGTCTCTTGGATTCCTTGTGCATCATATACTACAATGACACTTCTTTGACCTTAGCTTCACCCCTTCGTATCTAAGGTACAAAAAATTCACCATTTTATTGGTAAGGTTGCCACTATATTACTATAGCCACACTTGGTGTTGGGACAACCCACTTCTTACACACCCAAATGTGAAACACCATTTGAAAAAATAAAATAATTATATATACTATTTCAATGTCATTAAAAAGAAAAGTTGTGTATACAAATTATGCACTAGAAGCTAAGATTGAGAATATGTATGTATATGAAAATTTGGAATTCAACCAATTCAAGATTCAATCTTAAACTTAGCAAGGTTTTAGGATTTACAAAGAGTAAAAACATCTTTCTAAGTATGAATACTAGTAGTTTTTAATGAGATAGAAAAGGTTAAAAGAACATAGATTCAACTATAAAAGAAAAAAACCTTTAATAGATAGGTAATAATGAAGAATGGATTTACTTAACTCAAATCTTTCATGGAAATGTGCTAAAATGAAGTTTGGAAGGTTTGAGAATGGTGGAGGATCATATCTCCACTCATCTAGCTATTATAGTAGTGATACACACACACGGAATCAAATGGTTAAAAAAAATGACTAGTTTTTTTAATTGTCAAGTTGCTACGAATGGATCACGGTAGGTGACCCTGCTAAGACCCAACCACTATCTACTAAAAGATTTTACCTTAACCTTCCATGATTTAGGTCACGGTTGGGGTACCCACAATACCTAGTCATTGACTCCTATTGTACATTTGTATTGAAAATTTTAAACATTAAATACTAACACTTTTAAGCTCTCAACCTTGATCATTTTTGGCTAAATGATATCATTTTGAAAACCTTTTTTAAGTTCAATAAAGGAAACCATTTTAAAATAATGATTTGAAATTTTATTTTGAAAGTTTTGACTAAAAAACATTTGGCTCTTTTTTAAAAAAACTATTTGTGTGGAGGATGATAAAGAATAGGCTTAACAAAAGATACGAAGAAGATTAGAAATACTTGAACTCACAATCAAATTTAAAACCTTTTACAATAAATTTCTATTTCTTGACCTATTCATCCTCCAATTTTGGAATCCTTGTATTCTTCTTTTCTTCAAGCTTGGTACTCATAATTGATTAGCTTTGGAGAGTAAAGTTTCTTCAATTTAATATCTACAACTACAAAAACACTTGACAACTAATTAAATTAACTAATATATTTTCATCAAAATCCAGTGTAACTGTGCAAGGATAACAATCTCCCTTTTTTTTATGATGAAGAATTAGATAGACAATAACTCATATTGTAATTGCAATAATTCAAATGCATGATTGACATAATCATATATAGAGCCTTGTTCCTCATCAATCAAGCACTTGGTCAATCATATATAATCATTTAATTCTTCCACATATATAAACATTTCCCTTAGCATATATAATCTCATTTTTCTCCCCTTTGAATATTGCCTATCGCACCCGGCCTCTCCGCTTTGACATAATCAAAAAGAGTTTCAAATAAAAACCATAAATGATTTAAATAGACAAGAAAGTGACTGGGCAATGGGCATGATACCAAATGAAAAGATATATACAATTGATGCCATTTGAAATAAATGACATTTATGGCACAAGATACCAATTGAAATATATATTTTATTTCTTTAAGATGATAACCATAGGATAAAACATTTTAAAACCAACCATGCCATAATAATCCTCCTCCCCCCTATAGAAACATACTCCCTACATCCCATTTTATGTGTCCGATTCAGTAAATAAGATTTGACTAAAGTTATTTTTAATTCAATTTTTTATAATATTAAGTTTAATATTAATATATAAAATTCATATATTTAAAAAATTTACATTAAAAGTAATATTAAACACAAAAAAAAAAAAAACAAATTTTAAAATAATTAAAAAATATTAAAGAAAATAAACAAAACAAAACAAAAAAGAGTTAGATTAATTATCTTTAACCATTAACCGAACCAAAATATTTCGGTTATAAAACGGTTAATCAAAATTTTTCGATTCCATCAGTTAACCATACTTTTACTAAGGTGATGTTTGGTATGGAAAATTTTTTCCTTAAAGTGGACAAAAATGTTGTTTTTTAGTGTTTGGTTCATTGAATTCATTTTCTAATGGAAAATGAATTCTTCAAATTTGAGGAAAACAAAATTCTTGGTTCCGTCAAAGGTTTTGTTTTTCATGGAAGATGAGAAGAAAAAGTGATTTGATTTGACTATTTTGCCATTATTATTAGTTTTTTTTTTTTGAATACCCTTGTTTTCATTCTTAATTATATTACTCTTATGAATTTATAAGAACATGTAAATTTTTATACTTGTTATTTCTTACAATTCTAAATCTAACCAAACGATAAAATTAATATTCTCATTAATTTTTTTCATCAACCAAAGAATGAAACTAATCTTTCTAATAATTATTTTTACAAGAAATTTTAATTCCACTCCTCCGCGAACAAAACAAGCTCTAAAATTTACACTCAAAGAGCTGTCCCCACTCCCCCGCCCCGGACAAGACAAGCTGATAAATCCAAATACGTGTTCACACCTATTCACACCTCTTCGAAACCCCCGTAGCTTTCAACCCAAATTGTCTAACATTCACAAACACATATATAAATGCCATATACGTGTCTGAGTTGTTGACAACCTCTATTTTATTGTTTCCATGCCTCTATATGCGTTCACATTTACATTCACGCATTTCATCGAATACTTTCATTGCATCCCATTTCGCTTAAGTGAAGCTGATTTCTTTTTCGGAAAATTCTGATTTGTCCTCTGTTTATGCTTGTGAAGTTCTCGAGACAACACTCAACCAGATGAGTAGTAGTAATCTGCAGAGTAAGCGGAGGCGGAAAAGGTCTGACTGCCTTCCGCAAGTTCCCGCCGGAGATGGAGGCGGCGGCGGCGATGGAGGTGATGAACGGGACGAGAAACCGATGGTGGCTAAGACCCGCGGGTTGAAAGAGATCATAACCTCGTTGTTGTTGCTTGAGGAGCAAGAAAAGCAGGAGCGAGAGGAGTACGAGAGAGAGGAAGAAGAGAGCAAATCCCACCTGGAGGCGAATCACAAGAAGAGGACCCGCGTGATGTGGGAGTTCTTCTCCACCGCGCAGCACCACCAGAGCGCGGCGGAGCAGATCGACGGGGCGCGGAAGCAGAAAGGGCGGGCTAACACCAGGACCGCCGCGGCTGCAATCGCAGCCGCGGCGGCGGCGGCGGAGCAGGAGGTGGATTCCGGCAGCAGTAGAACCGAGAAAACCGCACAGCGGCGGCTGTGGGTGAAGAACCGATCCACGGCCTGGTGGGATGAATGCAACAGTGCAGATTTCCCAGATGAAGAATTCAAGAAAGCGTTCCGAATGGGAAAAGATACATTCGAGATGATATGCAGTGAACTGAGCTCCGCAGTTGCCCGGGAGAACACCATGCTGAGAGACGCTGTGCCTGTGAAGCAAAGGGTCGCAGTTTGTATATGGAGATTGGCAACAGGGGAGCCCCTCAGGCTAGTTTCCAAGAAGTTCGGATTGGGGATTTCAACCTGCCATAAGCTTGTTCTTGAGGTCTGCACAGCAATCAAGACTGTATTAATGCCCAAATACTTACAATGGCCCGACGAAACCAAAATCACAAGTAATAAACACGAATTCGAGATGATATCAGGGATCCCGGATGTAGTAGGATCAATGTACACCACTCACATACCCATCATTGCTCCCAAGATCAGCGTAGCCTCGTATTTCAACAAGAGGCACACCGAGAGGAACCAGAGGACATCGTACTCGATCACAGTCCAAGGCGTGGTGGATCCAAAGGGTGTGTTTAATGATGTGTGCATAGGCTGGCCTGGCTCAATGCCTGACGATGAAGTGCTTGAGAAATCCGCCCTGTCCCAGAGGGCGAACGGGGGGCTATTGAATGGCGTTTGGATAGTTGGGAGCTCGGGTTTCCCTTTGATGGATTGGGTTCTGGTGCCATACTCTCAGCAGCATTTGACCTGGACACAACACGCTTTCAATGAGAAGGTCGCGGAGATCCAGAAGGCAGCCAAAGACGCTTTCGCGAGGCTGAAAGGCAGGTGGTGCTGCCTGCAGAAGAGAACAGAAGTTAAGCTCCAAGACTTGCCTGTCGTGCTCGGGGCGTGCTGCGTGCTGCACAACATTTGCGAGATCAGGAACGAGGAGATGGATCCCGAGCTCGCCATCGAGCTCATTGACGACGTCACAGTTCCAGAGGTTCTGCTAAGATCAACCACCGCAAGAATCTCCAGAGATAACATTGCTCATAATCTTCTGCACCATAACCATGCTGGCACTTCTTTCCTGTCATGAAATGTATAGTATATGATGGGTTCATTTTACTCTTTTTTTTTTTTGTTTCCTCCTTGAGTTACGATTCTTTTAAGCTTATAATACTTCATAGCTCTCTCTATATATAACCTTCAAAATCCTTGAAAGGGAGTATATAAATAAGAGCATTGTTGTTGCACATTTTTTGCTAAATCAATGTGCTTTACCTTACTCAATGACTCATCAGACAGAATCAAATGTCGGTACGCACAAATGGGACAAATGATCTGTCCACTTTAGACATAATCCCCGCACTATTGCTACCGAGATTCAAACCTTAGTTTCTTCTTTTAAATACTGTCTACTAAACCAGTTAATTAAGTCCTGACCTACCTTCTAGATAATAGGTTTGCAGGTTGTAACTCAATTATTTCATACCTGCTTTTTATATTGGGAAAACTAATTATACTTATATAATTATAATGTTATCGAGCTAAATCCAATTATATAATAATTTGAGAAAAAAATTTAAGATTTTAATTGGTATTATGCCCATTTGTATTGCATACAACCACTTATGGAAAAACTTGTCTTCTGATCTCTATCTCTATACTACTTGATACAACTTAAATGATGGTAGCGGTACAAATATGCTCGATGTTAATTAATATCTTGAGACTTTCAAATAAGTCATGTATTTAAATTTACTTTTAATGAGATTTGAACCATTATCGTGCCTTCTTTCAATTAGATACTCCTTCTATTCAATTTTACCTGTTATATATACTATTTATTAGTCAAATCAACTATATCTTCATTATTTATTTTCTTTAATATTTTTTAATTATTTTTAAATTTAAATTTTTAAATATTTTATAGTACTTTTAATATAGTTTCTATATATATAAATTTATATACTAATAATCTAATATTAAACTTAATATTATGAAAAATTAAATTCAAAATACTGAACCGGACACATAAAATAAGAAAGAGAGAATATTTTCTAAACTAAAGAAAGTGTTATATATGGATTCCTGTTCAGAACAGACAAGTGTGAACGCAAATAGAAAAGCGCTTTCAGTTGATGTCGAATAGCCGCTAAGTTGACTATATGATTGAAGAAGCTAACAAGTAACAACTTGTTAAATTGTGTATATAAATAAATTAGGTAGATTTTGGTTTCATATGAAGAGAGTATGGGAGAATCAATCAATCAATCAATTTAAAATTTCATACTTAGGAGCGTTTGGTTCATTGAACATCAAATTACTTCTAATTATTGGTACTCTTTGAAACATTCTCATACACATTCATTGGTTAAAATTCTAAGAATATAATATTAACATGTATAATTATGGGCTATGTTTTTGTAATACATATATATAATTATATGTATATTATATATGTGTGTAACCATGTAACATTACTATAAAGTCATCTTACAATAGCTAAGGTAGAAAAAGTTAATTAGATTACCTTGTACTTACTCTCAAAATTGCTATGACAATATTGTTATATTATTATTGAGGATTATCAAATACATAATTAATTTTTTATTGAGTATTATTGACTCTGTTTACAAAATTATGCTCATATTATCTCAATTATCTTATACGGAGTATATCTTAAACCAAACACGTATATCATACAAACACACAAATATTTAGTGATATAGATATAGGGTGTTTGGTAAAGGGCTGATAGCTGATAGCTTATTGGGTTAGCTGATTGTATTAACTGGTTGTAAATTAGATGTTTACTTTTAGCTTATTGGATGTAAAATGACATATAATGGCATAAACATATTTTGCTAATTTATTAAATCTTAAATTACTTTTACAATTTTTATATATTATTATTGTTGTCACTACAAGAAAAATGCACATAGACAACGGTTAATAACCTTTGTCGTAGGGGTATAATTTCTGTTGTTGAAGCCGGTGTTGTTGTAAGTCCCGTTCATAGACAACGATTTTTTAACCGTTGTCTTTTCTAGAAACAACAACGGTTTTTTAACTGTTGTCTATTAAGTGTTGTTGAAGCCAGTGTTGTTGTAAGTCACGCACATAGACAACGGTTAATAACCGTTGTCTTTTCTAGAAACGACAACGGTTTTTTAACTGTTGTCTATTAAGTGTTGTCGAAACCGCTGTTGTTAAAAGTCACACACATAGACAATGGTTAATAACTGTTGTCTTTTCTAGAAACGACAACGGTTTTTTAACCGTTGTCTATTAAGTGTTGTTGAAACCGGTGTTGTTAAAAGTCATGCACATAGACAATGGTTTTTTACCGTTGTCTTTTCTATAAACGACAACGGTGTTTTAACCGTTGTCTATTAAGTGTTGTTGAAACCGTTGTTGTTAAAAGTCACGAACATAGACAACGGTTTTTAACCGTTACGTTGTCTTTTCTAGAAAAGACAACGATTTTTGACCCGTTGTCTATTTAATGTTGTTGAAACCGGTGTTGTTAAAAGTGATGCACATAGACAACGGTTTTTAACTGTTGTCTTTTCTTTAAAAGACAACAGTTATAAACTGTTGTCTATTGTGTGTTGTTGAAATCGCTTTTGTTAAAAGTCACACCCATAAACTGTTGTCTTTTGTAGAAAAGACAACCGTTTCAAACTGTTGTCTATTGTAAAATAGACAATAGTTTTTAACCGTTGTCTCAACCCATTTTTAACCTGCTTAAATTTTAATCATATAAAAAAAATCAATTTATTCATTCACCATGGCCAAGTGTAGTTACATAATTTTGAAGAAGCTAAGCAAGGTTCAAATTACAAGTCAAGATACTTTCATTACCAATTCTAATCAAATCAGTATCCAAGTCATAATACTACAAAAAACAATTCTAAGAACCAAGTCTAAATGATTACAACGTCAAATCATATCTACTCTATATAACTTGATAGAATATCGGCCCATTCTGAACGCACCAGATCAATAACCGCTTTGTCATAATCAACTTGTTGGAACTACAGGTAAAAAGTGAGTAAATAAATTAGTATAGATATAATAAATTTGCAATGAAATACGAAATAAGTTAGGATTAATTTGCAGGAAGCCAAATAAATACAGATGAGCATAAGAATCAAACACTATGTGTCGAAGCAAGTTTGGTGGACTACAAAAGAATGAAACGATACAAATTTAGAATGAAAAATGTGTGACAAAACTTGCAATGAGAAAAAAAAAAAAAAAGATGTGAAGTGCATAGGTGGATGTGCAAATATGCAAGGAAAACACTGAGAAGCTGTTAGAAATGCCATAAACATACCTCAACTTTGCAAGCCGATTCATACAAATTGCAGCACCATGTGTGTTATAGTCCCTTAGCAACACAAAATAAATACCATCCTTGTTTCCATTTCCTATTGCCCATTTCACAAAATACACATTCATAGTGAAAGTTAATTTTTTCCCTATTTAACAACAACAAGAATAATGAACATTTCAATGACAACCTTCTCGATATTGTTGACATAAATGGTCTATGAAACATTAAAACTAATTCTCATTTTTAATTTATTTTTGATAAACACAATAAGCTGGTGCTTACAGCACTGACCATAATTATGCAATGGACTTTACCTATGACTTACCTCCTTACTTCAACATGAAGTAAAAAGTAAAATGGTGAGATACGAAATTTCAGACCAACATACTTGTGGTCAACACATCTGCCATATTTAGATAATTATCCAGTATCTAGATAGCATTTCCTATAAATCATGATGTGTATGTAGAACTTTTAAAGCTTGAGAATTAGGAAACAAAATACAGTTGCATTGGGATAAAATAGAGAACAAACAAATGTGAATATGTAGTAATTAATACAAATTGGAGTATTATTTAGAAGAAAATTTTCAATAGCCATGCATAAAATTACTTGGTTTTAAAAAAATTGTTAAGTCAAAAAATCAAGATCAGTAGAAACTATTTATACTGAACAACAAATAACTTCATATTAAAAACTATATATATATATATATATATATATATATATATATATATATATATATATATATATATATATATATATATATAAATCAAACCGTTGTCTTTTAAAAAAATAAAAATGCGCAAAGACAACGGTTTTAAAAAACTGTTGTCGTTGTAGTGTTGTTTATTCAAGTACACTTAAAAGACAACATATCAAAGACAACGGTTAAATAAAACCGTTGTCGTTTAAAAAATAATAATGCGCAAAGACAACGGTTTTAAAAAATCGTTGTCTTTGTAGTGTTGTTTATTCAAGTACACTTAAAGACAACATATCAAAGACAACGGTTAAATAAAGCCGTTGTCGTTTAAAAAATAATAATGCGCAAAGACAACGATTTTAAAAAACCGTTGTCTTTGTAGTGTTGTTTATTCAAGTACACTTAAAAGACAACATATCAAAGACAACGGTTAAATAAAACCGTTGTCGTTTAAAAAATAATAATGCGCAAAGACAACGGTTTTAAAAAACCGTTGTCTTTGTAGTGTTGTTTATTCAAGTACACTTAAAGACAACATATCAAAGACAACGATTAAATAAAACCGTTGTCGTTTAAAAAATAATAATGCGCAAAGACAACGGTTTTAAAACACCGTTGTGTTTGTAGTGTTGTTTATTCAAGTTGAGTTAAAGACAACATATCAATGACAATGGTTAACCGTTGTCTTTAATAAAAAAAAAAAACGCACATAGACAACGGTTTCTAAAAACCGTTGTCGTTGAAGTGTTGCCTCTTGTCAAATTGCACAAAGACAACACACTTATAACAACGGTTAAGTAAAAACCGTTGTGTTTGACAAAAGTGTTGCATCAAAGACAACGGTTTTGGACCAAACTGTTGTCGTTTATACAAAAGACAACACTTTTGTTAAAAACTGTTGTCTTTCTAGTGTTGTCTATGTGCACTTTTCTTGTAGTGTGTTGTTGTTGTTGTTGTTTTTTTTTTATTATTATTGTTGTTGTTGTTGTTGTTGTTTATTATTATTATTATTATTATTATTATTATTATTATTATTGTTGTTGTTGTTGTTCTTGTTGTTGTTATTATTATGGATTACAAGGATGAGTGAAATAAAAAAAGAAAGAAAAACATTATTATTGCTATTACGAAGATAGACAAAAAAAATGGCAAGGCAGATGAACAAAAACAATTGAGAAATAAATATTAGGAATGACAATGGTAAAATGATCATTTATAATTAAGACCAATTAGCTAATCACAAATTCTACTCTTTTTAGCTTTTCATATTTTATCTTATTGACCTAATAAGCTAATGCAATAAGCTATTTTACCAAACACTTAAAAAGTCTATTGATCAATCAAACTCGCCAAATTTGATATGCTTATACAAAATATTCATTTTAGAATTCAGAGTCCATTTAGTTTGCCCAAAAAAATGATGAATGAAATTTAAATTTCATGAAAAAAATATTACTAGAATTATATTCCAAAGTTTAGTTGCCGAAAAGAAATTACTATGAATAATTAGTATAAATACTCAAATTATCTTACATAATAAAATATGTAAGTATAAATGTATATTATTATCCAACATGTATTTTTTTCAAGGAAGTCAAACTCCCATCAATCATATATGAGTGACATTTGGTTGGTGACTTTTTTTAATTATTGAATTTGATTCTCATTTCTATGTTTATTTGCATAGTTTTGGTATCATACTATTGATTCAAATCTTTTAGTAATTATGAAATCGATTTCCCTTCTCTCCATACTTTTAAACAATGGATTAAAAAAATCATTAAATATCAAACTTTAATATATGTGTGCGTATATATGTATTATATTTTTTTTGGTGTAAACCACACATTGTGGTCCGGGTCTTTCTCTATCCGTTTAACGGTCCAAGTCCACCCGGTTCGCTCTGAGAGGCACAGAAACTAGCCCAAAGGGAATCATCACTTGTGGGAATCGAACCTGGGTTATCCTGAAATTCTCCCCCACAAAGAGAGCTCATTTGCCACTTGAGCTACCCTGTTGGGTTTATATGTATTATATAGTTTTATATATTTATTTATAATTATTTATTTATTTATTTATTTTAATTTCAATATGTATTTACTACCAAATAAAAAGACTTATTCTATTTAAATTCATTACCATTACTAAATATTTGATTCTAATTACCATTCTAATTTTAATGTTTGAACCAAACCCTCCATAATAATAATTTTAAAAAATCCTCAAATTTAAATAATTCAAAGATTAAAAAAATTAAAGTTCATGTGAATCAAATAGACCAAAGTATCAATAATTTTCTTAAAAAAAAAAAAAAAAAAAAAAAAAAAAAAAAAAAAAAAAAAAAAGGAGTCGTGCTTCCTTACTTCATGCTGTACACACCAGATTCCGTTCACACTGCAATAGTTTTTTTTTTTTTTTTTTTGAGAACTTCACACTGCAATAGTTAGAAGTTGACTGATGGCAAAAGGTTTCTGCCAAATAGGGACAGATGCAATTAGATACACCAATATTGACAATGACCCTCAAAAAATAGGGAAATAAAAAATCGAATTTTAGTACATAGACTCTCAAATCATACTTCTCAATGTGACAGACATTGATATGCTACTTTATTCATTATGTGGATCTCAATGCAAGTATCTACATCAAAATTTTATGTGTAGAGTAAAAATTAGAAGTAGAAAATGAGAGTACATACCCAGAATGCAAGTGTCTACATCAAAATTTTATATGTAGAGTAAAAGTTAGAATTAGAAAATGAGAGTACATGTAGTATTTTCCTAAAAAATCAAACCAAAACAAACAAGGACAACCAAAAAGAAAACATTAGGGCAAAGCTAAATGGCCAATGATTTAAAAAAATTTGTAATTTTTTTTTCCTTGTCATGTAGACATTTGAAAATTTAAAACACAAAAAGAAAAGAAAAAGTTAAATTGGCGACCATTCTAAAGCACTCAACTAGCATGTGATGAAATGCACGCACTCGCTAGGCATGCCAGTTGGTCATATGTGACCATTTTTTGTCCTTTCTAACAAAAATTCAATATTAACTATATCTTCTTTCTTTAATTTATTCTCTTTAATATCACCAAAATTTTCTCAAAAATTTTGAAAATTTTCTTATTGGAGATGCTTTAGCAATATAATGACAAAAAAGAATCTATTTGGCAAATCTTTTTTTTTTTTTCTTTTTTTCAAAATGAGAATAATAATTTAATTACACTATTAAAATGGACATACAACAAAGCAACTACAATACTTTTACGCTTTAAGTTGAATTACTTTTGACCAAATTTGAAATAGTTAAAATGTTATCCTCTCAAGTCTTCATCGGTCATACACTAAAATTCTTAAGTGATGTTCGATTTGTAGAATGAAAAATAGAGAAAAGATGGTCTTATGACTTTATCTTACTGCATTTGAAGGTATTTTGGACTAGGGGAACAATCTTTAATTAGAATTACTGAATTAGTAAATGTAGAAAAAAAAAAAAAAAAAAAAAAACCAAAGATAAAAGATGGCAAGATGGTTATAATGGAGGAATCACAAGTAAAATAAACCGTGGAAAAAAAAAATTAACTAAAAATTATAATTATTATTTGGTGCACCATAGCTCGGTCCTAGTATACCTTATTTGATGTTAGACCATATGCGTGGCAGATTTTTCTTTTTATTCGTGTTAGTCACCTATTTCGATCAGAATTTGATTTGTTGTAAGCCTTTTGTAAATTTGATGACATTTATCTGTTGTTGTTGTTGCTGTTGTCCTAAAAGTGTACATATATGGTGGTAAAATCATATGTTTTAACTTGTAATGTTTAAGGATATGATTGTTGGGAAATACTACTATGAAAATAATAATTTTCAGAAAAACAACAAGCACAAGAAAAAAAGGGTTATGGGCTAGTATGTTCGAGTCGAACTAAAGACTTTTTCTTTAAAACTTTATTTGCTACCTCTCAAATGTGTTAGAAGCATTGTAGCATAAGTTTTTCAGGATAAAACGTAATACGACTCAATGTTTGAGTATTCAGACAAGTGAGCCCAGCGAACTAGAACACGGGTAAAACACAGAAATTTTAAGGAGGAAGATGAGCAGAGTTTTCTGAGTGCAAAAACATAGGTTATTGTTG
Source organism: Ipomoea nil (assembly GCF_001879475.1). Classification (NCBI taxonomy): domain Eukaryota; kingdom Viridiplantae; phylum Streptophyta; class Magnoliopsida; order Solanales; family Convolvulaceae; genus Ipomoea; species Ipomoea nil. The sequence goes on along the minus strand of NW_017618707.1, from coordinate 762,923 downwards.
TGTGTCTAAAATATGCTGCTCAACCATGCTTATATAGGATATATGAAGGATTAAATAGCATTTAACAAGGCATTAAAACTAGTTTAAAAACCAGATTGTAACCTTGAACAATATTAATTCTAAAATTTAAAATTGAACCAGACAGTAACCTTCAACAATATTAATTCTAAAATTTAAAATTGACCAAATTTAAAATTGCAATTAATATGAAATCAGAATTAATGCTCCAAATTTGAAATTGGAATTAATATAAAATTAATTCTGTAAAACATCATAATTAATGCTCCAGAGGCGTACACGAGTTTGATTAATTTGCACCCCCTTGCGCGGGCAAGAGAATCTCTAAACTATACAATTCAACATCATTTTAAAAGGCTCATGTATATATAGTGGTGCAAATCCCCTTCTTTTTTCTATCTGTGGCAAATGCTTGTTTCAAGTCTTTCATCTTTATTTCCCAACTTAAATGAGTCTACTTTAAAACTCAATTTCTCATTCACCTATTATCCATTTTGAGCGTACAATATATTAATCTTTTCGTCTCATTACGAAGAACCCAAATCTATTTTGACCCGATCCAAAATGAAAATGAACCCCACATATATTTGTACCACAAAATAATCACTTAAAATACTATTTTATGCTATTTTTTTCCAACAATAATGATTCTTTATAAATTCATTTTCACCATTTATATATAAATTGTTAACAAAATATTCAGGTCTTTATTTTATATTAAAAATGTTTGAGCTAACTTTAATTTATTGATTTTCGGCCAATATGTCAGACTTTCGCAAATTATGCCCTGGAAACATGTTCACCGTGAATGGTGAACACAAGTCCAAACGACATCATTTTTAGGCAAAAAAAAAAAAAAAATCGCGGATGTCGAGTTAACGGCGCGCGTTTGATCAAATTATGAATTTTCTGTTATGAGATTATGAATGTAATGTAAATTTATAATCTCATAACAGAAAATTCATAATCGCATAAAAGTAAAATATTTATTAAATTATGAATTTTCTGTTATGAGATTATGAATGTAATGTAGATTCATAATCTCATAACAGAAAATTCATAATTTCATAACAGAAAATTCATAATCTCATAACTGAAAATTCATAATCTTATAACAAAAAATTCATAATCTCATGGTTCCAAAGTGAATGTGTAGGCATGGTTCCAAAGTGAATGTGCAGGCATGGATTCATAATTTATGAATGTCCGTGATTTCGGACGGGAATGTGTAGGCATGGTTCCAAAGTGAATGTGCAGGCATGAATTCATAATTTATGAATATCCGAAATCATTGCTCACCTCAAATTAAAGTGAAACCACGAAATGTGAAAATGAAGAAGAAAAGTCACGCAATTAATTAAGAAAAAAAAAAGAAAAAAAAGAAAAAAAAATAACGGTGTACTAACACCATTGGAACCGTGTTCACCATGAATGGTGAACACGGTTCCATGGCATAACGATTGTCAGACTTTTGAGCTTATTAATTTCAAACTAATCAAGTTATTGATCTTTTATATATGGACTAAATATTTATTGATATTTTATTATACTAAATATTTATTTTTCCCATGCTTAAATTCTAAAGCTAATATGCTCAACTAATATTCCCATGCTCGATCTACTGGTGTAGGTTGATGGCATCATCATGGCTAGCAATGACTTCGAGCTGAGCTTATTTCTAGGGTTAAGATTTTCTTTTTGACACTACATTCAAAATTAAAGATCTTGGACATCTTAAGTATTTATTTGGAATTGAGGTGGCAAGATCTAAGCAAGGATTAAACCTGCGTCAATGAAAATTTACTTTAATTTACATCCTAGGAGGGGGGAAACCCCATAATTAACTATAAATCCTGCAATCCAGTTGCCTTGTTCATAGTTCCTTAATTACTTTTAAATGTTAGCTCTTATAGATGGTTGGTTGGCAAATCATTATATTTTACCGCAACTAGACTTGATATATCTATGACTATTAAGCCAATTCTTAATGGACGGACACAATAAATTAAACCATCTAAGTGCTGCTCATCAGGTACTTCGTTTATCAAATCTTCACCAGCTAAAGGGCTCTTTTATCCAACTGATTCACTCACAATTCACACAAATTTTTTGGCTGATAGATTCTAATGTTATCCTAAGACTAGACGATCTGTTTATAGTTTTTTGTGTATTTTTTGGTGCATCTCCATTCTCCCATATCATAGAAAAGAAACAAACAGTGTGTTTAGATCATATATCATCTTAAGAAGATCGAATACAATCACTTGTTGTTGCTGTTTGTGAAATTCAGTGCTTGTGTTACATTTTGGCTGATTTACACATTTAATTAATTTGTCTTCTTAAGCCTCCAACTCTATATTTTGATATCAAATATGCTATTAAAAAAAAAAAACAACAACAAAAACTGTCATTGCAAAATATGCAAGCTTTAAAAAAAATCAGAATTATAATTTTTTTACACCTCAAGTGAGATAATTGTAGGGTTGGAGACAGTCTTAATTGTAAACTACTGGAGTTTGTTGCTTCTTGCCTTTCCCTTAGCTATAGAAAACGGTGCATTATTTTAACACTTAGGGGCCGTTTGGTTCACGGAATGTTAGATTACCTTAGGGAATGTAAGATTACCTTAGGGAATGTTAGATTGCTGGGAATGTTAGATTACTGGGAATGTTAGATTCCCGTGTTTGGTTAAAATTGAGGTATGTAATATTATCATGTTTGGTTTAGGGTTATCTTTATATATATATATATATATATATATATATATATATATATATATATATCTAATATCCTTAACATATTTTCATATATTTTAATAAATTTAATCATTAAATTAAATAAATAAGATAACGGTATCATATTAATAATAATAATAAGCTAACATAAAATATATATCTTTAAATAATTAGAATTAAAATGACAAAATTCATAAATATGCAAGGTTATCTTACATTACCTAACAAAATGAAGGGAATCACATTCCCTTCAAAATCCTATGTGGAGGGAATGTTACATTCCCTGGGAATGTTATATTCCCTCAAAGAAAATGAACCAAACATAGGAATGTAAGCTCGGGAATGTCACATTCCCTTGGTTATATAATATAACCTGAACCAAACGCCCCCTTAAGGTGCGTCATTTTAACATTTAAGTTAGGTGTGTCAGTTATATACTTAAGGTGCATAAGTTCTACGCTTAATGCAACATTTTAACACATAAGGTGCGTTTTTGTAACACTTAAGGTGCACCATTTTTACACTTAGCTTCTGTCTTCCAAGGAAGCGTATTTTTTTTTTTAAAAAAATTATTGATTTGAGTCGTTGATCTAGATTTTATCAACGGTTCAAATCTCACTGCATGTTTCATCCGGAAAACTCTTCCCACCAGATCTCATTCCTATATATATATAGAGAGAGAGAGGGGAGGGGGGGGGGGGGGGGGGGAGGGGGGTAGCTGGAGACCATTGTCCCATATTCCCATTTACCCAACTTTCCTTCGGCCCTTGAACATGCATGTTTTTCCCTCGTGCTTTGTATGAAGGTCTCATCGCATGTTTCATCTGGGAGACTCTTCTCACCAGATTTCATTCCTATATATATATAGAGAGAGAGGTGCCTGGGGACCATTGTCCCCTTTACCCAACTTTCCTTCGGCCCTTGAACATGCATGTTTTTCCCTCGTGCTTTGTATGAAGGTGAAGAAACTATATACTCAAGTTTTTATACCCCACGTTGCTATTATTTCTTTCAATTATAACTGTTCATTAATGGAATCTCAGGGTAGCCACTAGTCACTATTATTATTAGGAAATTTGATCAAAATAGACTCCTACGCCAGCTGGATAGTGCAATTAAGTTCCTTAAATAAAAAAAGTTTCATTCATATTTTCTAGACCTGTAAAATTGTTCAATTGAGTCCAAATCAACATGTTTAACAGGTTAATTTTTCTAGAGTTAATACGTGTTATTTTTAAATATTTTATTTTTATTTTTAAAAAAACTTATTTATTTATTTATTAAAAAATAGAGTACAACCACCGACTATCCCGCGAGAACAATCCGTGGCTGCCTATTTCACATACAGTCGTGGCTGTCCTCGCAACAGCCACAACTATCAAAGATTGGCAGCCATGACCGTCTTCTAGATATATAGAATGAGGATGATGGTAGACGGCCATGGACCGCCATGGTTGTCCGGGGCCATTCCCGAACAACCATGGCCGTCTAAAAACATTGAATTTTTTTTTTAGACCGCCATGGTTGTCTAGGGATGGCCCCGGACAGCCATGACCGCCCATGGCCATCAATCTTTAACCGTTGTGGCTGTCACGAGGGCAGCCATGGCTGTCGATGAAGGAGGCAGCCATCGACTGTCCTCGCGGACAGCCAATGGTTGTACTTTTTTTTTTTTCATTTAAATTTAATAAATAAATACAAAGTTTTTTTAAAAATATAAAAATAATACGTGTCAAGCTTGGAAGAATTAACCAGCTATACATGTTAATTTGCATAAAGGAACTTTTTTTACTTAGGTGATCTAGTTACACTATTCGGATGACTTTGTGGGCTAATTTGCCCCTTTTTCCTTATTAATATTTACCAGTCAATTTTTTCCACATGCTAATAAGTAAAACTATTTTGATCTAATCATGTTTTCACGCGATAAAAATCTCCAAAATTTTACGATTTTTGTTCATCATCAATTAATATGTTATGAGTTAACAAATTTTGTCCTTATGACCCATTATATTAATGTAAATAACGGTTTTAGAATTACAAAAATGTTGAAACAAAAAACTTGTAAAAAAAACGAAGCGACAAAAAATAGTTTCATAAAAAACATTTACCACAAAAAGAGGTCAACTGCACATAAAAAATATCGTGCAATGATCTTGTCCGAGAACAAGACTTGACGCTAGAAGCTTCTTATGGAAAACAAAAACATTTGCGGAAACATTTGGGATTGGTCGAAATAAATTCTAGAGACCGGTTGAAATTGTCACTTTTAATTTGTCGCGTTTCTTATTCTTAATTTTTATTTCCTTTCACAAATTTTTGATGTAGACATTTTTTTCAGACATAATGAAAATATCAAATCATTATTGGCTCTCACATCATGAAGAAAAAATGGCAGAGTAAAATTTGAAAATACATACAGTATAACTCGCGATTTTAACGTTGTATGTATCATATGCATTAGTGGCAGTCTGCAGAAGCTTGTATAGCATATATTCATTCGACTGTCTCATTCTGAGTTGAATCTGTGCTGTAATCAGCTGTGTACAGTGTTGCCCTTGGTGGAAATTAAATGGGATGATGATCACATCAGCATAATGAATGTTGCACTACAAAAATCTGAAGTTATCGTCGTCATGGCTTAAGAAGTCGCTGGTTAGGATGAGGTTTAATTTGTGTGGTTATATATGAGAGTTGCCAATTTAGAAGACAAAATAATTCTCGTCCCACGACTGTGACTGCTGCAGATCAGACGATATATAAATTGAAGTTTACCCTTTTACTATCCTACTTCTTCCAAAACATTGAATCTCCAATCCCAAGGATTTCTCACACTCCGATCCAATGGAGCATTTGGAAGGAGGTAAATCATCGTAACTCAATAGTTTAACAAACAGTGTCAAATGCCTAATGATATTAATATTTACTATCCTAATTTTTAATTTTATAATTCTTTTATAAAATTCAAATTTTAATAAAATATTCCGTAAAATATGGTAAATTTAAAATAAAAAGTAAAACATGTTGAACTAATTATACAACTGATGAGAATTTACGAATAAGAAACTTATAGGCACAATCCACATTCTCAATCCCCTTCTAGATGAATTTACAACACACTCAATGCATTTAGCATTCACACATTCCTTAAAAAATAGATTCATGTTTCAGGAGAAGAAGCAAGATAAGCTGAAATGGTATCAGAGCAGAACGATTAGGAGCTTCAATCAGTAGAACAATGACGACTTGGCCTTCTCTCAACAACCGTTCGGTCCCTGCTGATAATGCGACGGGAGGGCCATCTGCTCCGGTGATCGGCAACACCAACACAGCGAACACAAATCATCTTCCTTCCACCCCTGCTACTGGATCGAACAACAATGAGGTAACATTCGATCCACAATCGCAATCCAACCCCTACTTTCTCCATATCAGTGAGAATCCAGCCCTAGAATTGGTTTCCACCCCCCTTGATGGTGCGAACTACCATTCTTGGGCTAGGGCAATGACTATGGCCTTGTCCTGTAAGAACAAGGTGCCATTCATTAACGGAAGCATTCAGAAACCTTCCACAGAGAATCTGGACAGATATCTCACCTGGGAAAGATGCAATAACATAGTATCCACCTGGATTGTCCGCACTCTTTCACCAACAATAGCACGCAGTGTGCTATGGATTGATACTGCATATGGTATCTGGAATGACTTGAGAAGAAGGTTTAGTCAGCAAGATCTATTTCGGATTGCTGAAATAAAATGTGAGATTTATCAAACCAAGCAGAATGATGATTCCCTAAATGAGTATTTTACTAGACAGAAGTTGCTATGGGATGAGCTGGGGATCCTTAGACCCCAGATAAGCTGTCTTTGCAGCACAAAATGTGAATGTGTGAAAAGAATTGATGAACTAAATGAACAAGCAGAGAAAGATAAGCTATCAATCTTTCTAATAGGATTGCATGAGAAGTATACAGGGGCTAGGAATCAAATTATGTTAATGAGACCTTTACCTGATGTTAATGAAGCATATTCTATGATTGCTCAACAAGAAAGACAATTTCATATGGCCAGCAGTGGTTTTAGAAGCCAACTATACCAAGCAGGAGAAAACAGTGCTGCTGGAAGTACCCTCTTGGCCAGATCAGAAGGCAATTATCAACAAGGTTTCAAGAAAGTTAACCACAAGAAGCCTGTGTGTACATACTGTGGTTACACAGGTCATACTCATGATAAGTGCTACAAAAAGCATGGGTATCCCCCAGGGTGGAAAACAAGGCCTAGAAACCAGTCTGTTAATCAAACTCAGGGACCTAGCTCAGCACAGCAGCACAACTCTGAAGATAACAAGTCTTTTACCCAAGATGATTTCAAGAGGTTCATGGAATTCATGCATGCTAAGAAATCAGATGTGGATAGCATGAATTCACCCCTTGATTATCAGCAACCTCCTCAGGCCCTGGCAAACACTGTGGCAGTGGATTTCTAAAAAGAAGGTATGTCTCCTATAATCAATGCTGTTAAGTCAAATAGGACTGTTTGGATCATTGATAGTGGTGCCACACACCACATTGTGTGTGATTTAGAAATGCTGAAAAATCAGAAGAGGGCTTATAACATGTATGTTAATATGCCAAATGGCCAACAGGCTGCCATTCATTTCACAGGGACAGTATACTTGTCTGAGAATCTTGTGTTGCATAATGCTCTCTACATTCCCGAGTTTCATTATAATCTCATCTCAGTAGGATCATTCATTAAAGATTCCAACTACATTGTGAAAATGTACTCTGACCAGTGTGTTATACAGGATGTTTCTCATGGGAAAATGATTGGAAGGGCTAAGCTGATGAGTGGACTCTATTACTTAGTTTTTCCCTCTTTTACACATTCTGTATGTAGTTCCATTTCTCTTGGAAACAAATGTACTCTTTGGCATGCCAGGTTGGGGCATGCCTCATATTCAAAACTACAATTCTTGAAAGAACTAGAACCAATGATTCATCTTAATAAGAATTTGATTTGTGACAGCTGTCATCTTGCCAAACAGAAGAGAATTCCTTTCCAGATTAGTGCTTCTTTATCATCTAATTGCTTTGACTTATTACACATGGATATATGGGGCCCTTACAAAGTTAACACAGTTCATGGCCACAAGTACTTCTTAACAGTCTTGGATGATCATAGCAGAGCTATGTGGGTTTTCTTGATGAAAGCTAAGTCAGAAGTCAGAAATCTCATCATTGAGTTCTGCAATCTTGTTGAGAACCAGTTTGGAACAAGTATAAAGTGCATAAGGACTGACAATGGTCCTGAATTTAATATGGTAGATCTGTTCAGACAGAAAGGGATTGTACACCAGACCTCTTGCACATATACACCTCAACAAAATGGTAGAGTGGAGAGGAAACATAGGCACCTATTAGCCACTGCTAGGGCTTTGAAGTTCCAAGTTAATCTACCTGACAGGTTTTGAGGTGAATGTGTGTTACATGCTGCATATTTGATCAACAGGCTCCCATCAGCTGCTATCAACAATCAAATTCCCTATCAAGTCCTACTCAAAAGGATTCCTCTATATCAACATCTAAGAGTTTTTGGCTGTCTAGCATATGCAACCACTGTTGGGCCTAAGTCAAAACTGGATGCTAGGGCCAAGAAGTGTATATTCCTAGGGTATGCAAGTGCCACCAAAGGATATAAAGTTTTTGATCTTACTTCTAAGGAATTGTTCATATCCAGGGATGTGGTATTCCATGAGCTAGTGTTTCCCTTCCAACAATCCAGCCTACCAGAGGTTAGTCATGAGATCATATTGCCATCCATGACTCCCACACTCACTGAGGACCTTGGTGATCCTCAAACTCAGCACCAAGTCCATTCCCATCAAGATGACAATGAAGAAAATGAGTGTGTTTTCTCTCAACAGACTGGGACATCTAGACAGTCACACAATGGATCAGATTATTCAACTGGCAATAGTAGTGAGCAGCCCTGGCAACCTTCCCAGGATGCAACTTCTGACCAGCAACCTACTGCTGTCCAACAAGATGCCAGAAGATCCACCAGGACTAGACAGGTCCCCAACTATCTACATGACTATGTATGTCAAAACTCCAAGCTGCAGACTTCCCCCCATCCAATGTGTAAAGTAGTGGATTACAATGGATTAACTCCATTTTTCCAGTCTTTTGTCATGAACATCTCATGCCAATCTGAGCCCAAGAACTATCATGAAGCTGCTCAATATGACAGTTGGAAGTCTGCAATGAAAGAAGAGATAACAGCCCTGGAAAACAACAATACCTGGCAAATGGTGGACCTACCACCCTCTAAAAAGGCTATTGGTTGCAAGTGGGTGTATAAAATTAAATACAAAGCTGATGGGAACATAGAAAGGTACAAGGCTAGACTTGTAGCAAAAGGGTACAACCAAACTCTTGGCATTGATTACTAGACACCTTCAGCCCTGTTGTTAAAATGACTACTATCAGAACTCTCCTAGCAGTGGCAGCAGCAAAGAATTGGCATTTACATCAGATGGATGTAAATAATGCCTTCTTAAATGGAGATTTGGAGGAGGAAGTTTACATGCAGCCACCTCTTGGTTTCTATGGAGGCAGGAAAGGGCAAGTATGCAAGTTGATTAAGTCCCTATATGGTTTAAAGCAAGCTAGTAGACAGTGGAATACAAAGTTAACCACTGCATTGCAACACATGGGATTCAAACAGGCAGTCCCTGACAGCTCTCTATTCATCAGAGGAAAGAATAGGTCCTTGGTGGCCTTATTAATCTATGTGGATGATATTGTCATTGCATGTGAAAGTCTGGAAATCATTCAAGATGTCAAGAAGCAGCTAAGCTCAGCCTTTCTACTCAAGGACCTAGGCCCCTTGAGATACTTCCTTGGGCTTGAAGTGGCTAGGCACAAAAAGGGTATTGCAGTATGCCAAAGGAAATATGCAGTTGAACTACTTGAAGACACAGGTTTCACAAATGCAAAGCCTGTATTCAGTCCCACAGTTCCTTCTCATAAACTAAGCAAGAATGAAGGAGTATCCCTTCAAGATAACAACCAATACAGGAGAATTGTTGGTAAACTTCTTTACCTAACAATAACTAGACCTGATATTAGCTTTGCTACTCAACAGTTATCTCATTTTCTTGACAAACCCATAGACCTACACTTACAAGCAACTCACAGAGTCCTGAGGTATATCAAAGCAGCTCCTGGACAAGGCTTATTTTTCCCATCCACATCTGACCTACAACTTAAAGCCTATTCAGATTCAGACCGGGGAGCTTGTATAGATACAAGGAGATCTGTGACTGGTTTCTGCATTTTCCTTGGGGATGCTCTAATCTCTTGGAAGTCCAAGAAGCAACCTACTGTCTCCAAATCTTCTTCAGAAGCAGAATATAGGGCACTAGCAGCTACAAGTTGTGAGGTACAATGGTTGACATATTTGCTAGCAGAGTTTGGAGTCAATCACAGTGAAGCAGTAGCTATATATTGTGATAGCAAATCTGCTGTTGCAATCGCAGAGAATCCTGTGTTCCATGAGAGAACTAAACATATAGAGCTGGATTGTCATTTTGTTAGAGACAAGCTACACAAAGGACTCATCAAGTTGTTCCACATATCCTCTGAAAAATAGCTAGCAGACTCCTTCACTAAAACACACTGCCCTACATCCTTTCAGCATTATATATCCAAGCTTGGATTAGTAAATCTATATAATCCAGCTTGCGGGGGATTTCAGGAGAAGAAGCAAGATAAGCTGGATCAGTGACACTTGTCACCATCTTAAGCCTTCATAGCAGTTAGCAGTTAGTTACTTTCTGTTACAAATAGCCAACCTCCTTTCCCTCCCTTTCTTCATCATATATAAAGCTTGTAATGAACTCTCTGTACTGAAGTGAACAATCAATGAAACAGTTCTCTTTTTCCTTTTCTTTTTCTCTGTTATTTCTCCACTCAGCTCCGTGAAATCATGATTTCAAAATTCTCCAAATTTTGATTTGACCCTAGCTTTTTGAGTTTTTTTTTTTTTTTCTTAACTTAATACTAATAACTTGAAAATGAAAATTAGAAAAAAAAGTTTAAAAGTTTTAAAATTAGTAGTTCATTAAAAATAAGTAATTTTAGGCAATTAGACTTCTATAGATTTGTAGAGATTAACAAAATAATAGGATTACTTGGTGAAAAAAAAATTAATTGGTGATTTTAAATCTAATTTGTTATTCTCACTGCAGACGTGCATGGGCAATCACAATATATATATATATATATATATATATATATATATATATATATATATATATATATATATATATATATGTGTGTGTGTGTGTGTGTGTGTGTGTGTGTGTGTGTGTGTGTGTATGTGTGTGTGTGTGTGTGTTTTTATTTTTGGACAAATTTTCTTATGTACGTATTTTGTTGTTGAATGTATTGTACTACCATTGGAGCTCCTAGAAGTCGATGGCCCTCTCGAAAAAGGAAAGTGAAATTGGCTTCTTGGATCTTGACTTCATGTTTCATGCTGCTAGTGCCAAGCTGTAGTGAAATTTCCATACTACGTCTTTGATGTGAGGAGATTTCATGACAGTGAAGTAGTGAAGCCAGGTGAATCCGATTGCTAAGCTTGTGCGGTTTAGGGATCCACACACCTAAAAACGCATGTTTAGCATTTGGGATGAGGTTGAGAAGATGCTTGGTTGGTGCTTATTTTAGGGTCAGGTTAGCCTGTAGTGGGATAACAAGTTTGTGTTAGGGATGTTGGGCCACCTTTTCCCTTATTCCGGGTTTGCTTACCCTCGTTTCATGCTTGGGAATTTTATTAAGGATGGAGTACTTTGACCTTTCTGAGATTTCTAGCTTTCCTATGGGTTTGATAGCGGATCTTTCTCGTTTGGGATAGGGACCAGGGACGTGCTGGTGTGGTGCGTCACTAGAAATATGGTATGTTTACTTTTGCTTCAGCTAAATATTTACTTAACTCTGAGCTTGTTTCGGATCCAGACATGCTTTTAGGGAGGTGTTAACATAAACATATTCCTTTTAAGGTGTCCTTTTTTGGTTTGGTGAGGTCCCGAAAGGCATGCTCCCCTTAAGGATTTCAATTTTTTTTTTTTTTAAATTGTACTAGTTTAACAATTTGACTATGAAGTTGATCACGATGGGCATTCCGCATTCCCCGTCCCCGCCTAATTCCTCGCGAGGTCAGAGACGGGATCTGGTTAGCGGGGATGGAGAATATACTCCTCACCCATGCCCATCCTATTGTCATCCCTATATATTTGGATTCAAAAATTTTCATTGTAGTGAGACAAATTTGAAATATATACATACCACTTGTAATATTTTAATCTATTCCTTAGTTTGAAACTTGTAGACTCTTAGCTACTGGTTGCTTACAACTTGTTCCTTAGATTTTAGCTTTTCACTTATTTTTATGCAAGTTGCTTGTTTTGGCAAATTAAAGATCCACCTTAGTTAATGTGACAATGTCCAAAATTAGAAGTGAGATATCCATATACTACTTGTCTTGTTTTGAGAACATCATTGGTATCTCTTGGTATGATTGCCTTACTACTGGCTTAATTGCTTTACTGTCAGCTTGCTTTAATGCTTACTACTACGCGTCTTACTGTTTGCTTAGTCTACTATTATCTTACTTTGGCCTTGTTTGGTAAAAAATTGTCTTATAGGTCAATTTTGACTTATTTGACCACTATTAATTGTTTGATTTAATTAAAATATCAATATAAATGTTTGGTTAATTAGCTTTTTGCAACTCCAAAAGGCTAAAATTCAAAAAGCAACTCCAATCAACTTTTTCAATTAACTTTTTAAGTAAAGAAATTATACCAAACAACTATCAGCTAACAGCTAATTTACCAAACACTTTTTTACAATCAGCTAATGTTATCAACTATTTATACCCTCTAATTAACACAATCAGCTAACAGCTAACAACCAGTTTATCAAACAGGGCCTTTGTCTTTTTTTTTTTTTTTTTTTTTTTTTTTTTCCTTCTTCTTTACTTGTTTGACTTCCTTATTTTTTGGACAATTTGAGGATACTTTTACATAGGAAATTTGGAGGGTTCTAAGATAGTAATTTAATTACATTGTTGTCAGATCAAATGCTTACTACTACACCAAAATAAAGTTATAACTTTTGGCATATAGTGGTAAGCGCTTAATCGATCCTAGCAACTGACCAGAACAAGTCATGTGTTCAAATCTCATTGAACAGGTCATGTGTTGGCTTTGCGGGCCAACTCCAGCATCCTGTCATCGAAACGTGACAATTACTGTTATGCAAGTAATTAAGGAAATAAAATTGCGCATTTGTTACTAGCTACAACGATTGGCATGCATAGTGGTAAGCACTCGATCATAACGTACAATTGGTAGGTGCAACTAGAGCATGTTGCCCAATTGAGCCTTGCAATTGCAGTCTAGCATCCTACTATCAAAATGTGGCATGCATTAGTATTGTGCAATTATAAGGAAGTAATTAATAAAGCTGCACCATCGCTACTAACTATGATTAATTTCTAAAATAAGTTTATAGAGGAAGAAGAAAGTGAAAGAATACAAATTGTGGTCTGATGTTATCACATCTGTGCTTGTTTTTATGGTTATTTTGAATCATCACATTAATTAAGCTCTTTAATTTTGCTTATTTAATACATGTTTTCCTTGCTATTATCATTTAATTATGGTTCGCACTTGTTTTGAATATTTTACGGTGTTTGTTAGTGTTTTTGAACCATTTTAGGTCAAAGATATGACCAAGGGGAGTTCAAGGATGAGTTTGGAGCAATTTTGGATGAGTTCGGGGCCCAGTGAACTCGACGCGTCGAGCCAAGGGCTCGACACGTCGAAATTTTCCAGTAGCTAACTAATTCGCGCACAGGAAGTCTCGACGCGTCGAGAAAATTCTCGACGTGTCGAATATGCGTCTGTTTCTGGGATAAAAATAGACGCTTAAAGTGGCGCAGCTGGGCAAAATTCAATACAAGCGCGAGATCTCTTTTCCTAATATCAATTGCGCGGATTTCAAGGCTCATATCTCCATATTAAAAGTTAGCAATTCAAGGAATCTTCCAAATTCTAAATATCATTAAAGACGACAATTTCTTTATTTAAATATAGGAATTAGAATTTGAGTCCAATTTGGTACAAGATTCCTATTTCATCTCAACTTTATACCCACTATAAAATCCCTCCTTCCTCAACCCTAATAACGGAGAGACCGGGACACAGAGAGAATTCAGAGATTCTTGGAGACAAGAAGGAGAGAAATCAAGAGCCACAAGTTGTCTTGGAAAGCAAGAAGAAGACTAGGGAGATTTGGGAAAATCGTCTGGTTAATTCTTGTACTCTTTTGATGATTTGTAATTTTTTATTTATATTTGCTATGTATAATTTAGTCATGCTTGGCTAAATTCTTTAGAGATTCTTGGGTAAAAGTGTTTATGAACCTATGTGCCTGAGCTCTCAGTTTCTTTAAAATATTATTATTTGGGTTTAATACTTGTGTTGCAATCGTGATAATATTGTTTGATGCTTGTAATTAATGGCCATAGTTACTAGCTTCATAGCCATGTTTGTGTCACCAATGGGAGTTGGGGCATAAATTAGGGCACACACGATTGCACCTAATGGTTGGTCCTTGGGAAAGGGAAACTTATTAGGGGAAGTTTATTCTAGATTATTGCTCATCGGGAGATGGTAGTAATTAGGAATAATTGAATGCTGATCTTTGATCTTATTGGGTGTTTAAGCCATGGGAGTGGAAATTCACTAGGAATAGAGATTACGGGAGTAATTCGATTCCACTTTGCATTCCCACACAAATCTTAATTCCAAACTAAATATTGCAAACGATAATTGGCACTAGGTGATTAAATACTTGAATCCCGTGAATCTCAACTTCTCTCTAATTGTTTTCAAAATCCTGAACCTCTGTTTTATTTTATTTATTTTATGCCAATCAATCATCTACGTAATTGTTAGGATTAGCTCTAATGAATAAGTTAGTAACTAGTGCTTGATACAACCACTTCCCTGTGGATCGATAACTCGTACTCCGAGAATTATTTGTTTGCAAATATACTACGCATCAAATTGGCGCCGTTGCCGGGGAGGTGGTGTTTCCAGTATTAACATTAGTGAAATCTTTATTCTAGGAGACTAGTCCATTTTTATTTTTTTTTTATTTTATTTTGTTTTGCTAACCCATAACAAGTTCATTGTTTTGAGTGTGATTTAGTTTATGGATAGATATGCATTCCAAGGAACCATGCCACCGTTTTACCCTCCTTCTCAAGGTTATGAGATGAGTTGGAATATGAATCGAGAATATGGAGGAATGGAACAACAATTCCCTTTCTCAAATTTTGCCAACTCTAGTCAAGGATATTATCAAGAAAGTTCATATCAAACATCACAACCCCAATGGTGCTCATTTTGTGGTGGGAATCACTTTGTGGAAAATTGTTACATGCTCAACCCCACCAACCATATCCATCAACAATCTACTCAAGGATTTTGTGCCAACATGAGTCAAGCTACTTATCAAAGATGCACACCACCTACTCCACAACCCTCACGGTGCATGATATGTGGTGGATCTCATGAGGCGGAAAATTGCTTTATCATGGATCCCAATTACAAGTATCAAGGGCGAGCTCAAGAGTTGCCGTACCAAGAGTTTCAACAAGATTGTCAATCACTTGACCAAATAATTGAGATGAAGTCTAAAGAGACCAAGGTAATGCAATTGTGCTCGAAATATCTGGAGTTACAAGATCACATGAAGGCTCAACTTGATCGCATGAATGCTCGACTCGATCACATGATGGCTCGACAGCAAGATTTGACAATTCAAGAGCCACTTCAAGATTCATTTAATGGAGAGGTTCTAGAAGAGTTGCTCTTGCCAAATGAAGGTCATGAAGTTGAGAGAAATAAAAAGGATGATGAGGATCTTAGAAAGGAAGATGAAGAAATATTTGATAAAGGCATTGAGATGGAGACACCAAGCTGGGAGGAAAATGTAGAGTTGCAAGGTAATGATGGCAAGGAACATATAGAGAGTTGCCCATTAGATGAGGAAGTTCTTAATGGAGCACATGATTTGAATGAGGATGTCTCACCAATGGAGAACACTTCCCTTGGAGAGAACTTCAGAGAAATTTTGAATTTGGGAGGCATTGGAGTTCTTAAGGATAATGGCACACATTTGCCTATCTATATATCCAATGATTCCCAATACTTGCTGGTTCATGTGAATGATCCGAGACTCTCATTACTTGTTGAACAAAAGAGTGTTGAAAAAGAAGGAAAAGAGAATGGAGGCATAATTCTTGATTCGGGCAAATGTGGTTCCTTACATGATGACGTGAAGGGTTCGAGCTTAAGAGAGTTTATAAATGGACACCACTTGAAGAAATACTTGGAAGAGAAAGTTGATGGAAAGAAGGGGATTTTTCTTCTCCAATCACTTGATGGCTAGAGAGGTAACGTCGAGCTAACGACGTTAAATTTAGCGCTTCATGGGAGGCACCCCATGTTATCTTTTATTACTTTCCCTATTTATTTATTGCTTTCTAGTTTCGTCTTATTTAGTTTTATTATTTTCTAGTTCGTGATTATTTTATTGCTTCTTAGTTTTCTCTTTTCTCTTGTTCTCCTTTTCTTTTATTTTGCATCAGAGACGATGCAAGGTTTTAAGTGTGAGGGGGAGGAATCATTAATTTGGGGATATTTCTAAATTTTTTAAAATTTTTGCTTTTGCTTGGATGACTCATATGCTATTTTTGGTGAATAAGCTACTTGTCTTAGCATGCAGTTACAATTATTCTCTCTTGTTGGTTTGTGGTTTGTTTTAGTGGTGCTTGCTGCATCTCAATTTGTGATGGATGATTTGAGGTGTAACACATATTTGATCTATTCTCTTGCCAATAGCTTTGTTAACCACTTAATAATTGGATTAGTTCTTGATCTTGTGTTTTGCATTGCTAGTGAAGGCTTATGTGAGATTCCGGTCATGGGTGTTTTGCTAGAACTTGCCTCATTACTCCCTAAGTGATGTCTAAGTTTTGCATGTTTTGAAGTGATTTAGGCCATTTTTGTTTATCCATACCCTTTAAACCTGGCCCGATATATATTTTATCCTTCGTATCCCCATTGTGCCTTTTGTTTGTTCAAATAAGTGCTAAGCACTTATCCCTTCTTTGTGATTGTTTTTCTTTGATTTACCCCATTATTATAACCCTTAGCCCGTGGCCAAATATTTCCCTTCCACCCTTGAGAGAATGAAACTTTTATCTTTATCTTTTCCGTATGAAGAGTTTTATGGAGTTGTGCTACGAAAAAAAAAAAAAAAAAGCAGCCAGTGTGGAGGTCATGAAAGTTTGGATTAAAGTTATCTTGCTATATCCAAAAGAAGTCCAAAGACAAAGAAAAGAATGAGAAAAAAAAAAAAAAAAAAAAAAAAAAAAAAAAGAGATTGAAAGTTTTTGAGTTTGGATCCCCACTTTACCAAAGAGTTGCTAAGTTCTTAAAAGAAATTTGCTCCTTGAAATTATGATCATCTCATCTCTTCCAAATCTTGAAAAGTTTAGATAAATTGCGACATTCTCTCTTTTTGATTAATTTTTCCATACCACTTCTTTGTTAGCCATCACCCGTAGCCCCATTACAAGCTAAATAAAGTCCTATTTGATCTTAGCATGCATTCTTAGATTTGATCTAGGGGAGTATGAAAGGCAAGCCTAAGGGATCTCATTCATGAACCGTATCTTGCATAATCTCAACTGAGTATTTGTGCACATTTGATCCTCACATGCTTTAAATTCTTGGTGCTTGGTTATTGGCTTGGAAATGGGTCTCTTATGTGCCAAACTAATTTGATTCTTGAAGCTTGTTGTATTGTAGCAAGTGGGTTGGTGGTTTGAAAGGTTGTGCAAGAGAGAGCATGAGTAATTTGTACGTTTTGACTTGTGATTTTATTCCTTAGTTTTGCTTGAGGACAAGCAAAAGCTTAAGTGTGAGGGGGGGAAATTTCGACGTGTCGAGCCCTTCTCGTAGTACATAGGAATAGATAATTGGCATAAAGCATAGACCCTTTAAACATTTAATCTTTTATCATCAATAGAGCATAATCATATAGAACATAACTCAAATATGAAATACTCAGAATTTCCAACAACCATAATTTCCCAACAATACTCATAATTTTTAATACCAAATCAGTAGTTCTCACAATGGATATTTTAGGAACCTTTCTAAAGTAATATATTTATTCCAACATGGAGGAACACCAATTTCAACATAATGGGCAGGGTCTTGTTTCATCAAGCCATAGTGAACAGTAATCACTCTACTGGACACTACACAAAATCCCATTCAATCTCAAATAATGGGCAGGGTCTTAATTATTTAAACCCTAGTGAACAGTAATTCTCTTTACTGAACACTACTCAAAAATCCCATTTAAACCAACCAAATAATGGGCAGGGTCTTATTCAATAAGCCCTAGTGAACAGTAATAAATCTACTGAACACTACGCAAAAATCTCAATAAAGTGGAACAGAACTAATACCTTAAGTGTGCACACCCCCAATGGGTTTCCAAGCCCAATGGGTAGTAACTAGTCCTAGTAGTCAGGATACGTTTCTACTGACTACTACTCAACAGGGTAAATACCCAAGTGGTAGACTCCGCTAACCACTCCTCAAAACAACAGGACTAAATGTCCTAGTGAGACAGGATATGTTTCTACTGCCCACTCCACAAAACAACAGAGAGTTTTTAAGCTCCCTAGTGAGTCGGTATATTCAACCGCTCACTCCACAACAAACTGGGTCATAACCCAAGTATCCAGAATTTCACAACAGGATACTACACAAGTCTTAAGAATAAATTTCCTTTATCCTCAATCTTTATAAAATTGACAACATTACTGATATTTCTCAAGCAAACAAATTCTCAATACCTCAAATAAGGAACTGGCAGAAATTTTCAGAAGGTATGACCTGAATTGCAAAATTTATAGAAATATATTGGTAACACATTTTCAGATGAAATTTTCCAGATACAAGGTACAGTGAGTCTAGATTATACACAAAAAAGTTTCAAATCAATCCAAGGTCTAAAAGTATTTTTCCCGAATTATTTCCCAACACTGCGCCAGACAGAAAGATCAGATTACGGTCTCTTGTTGGTTTGTGGTTTGTTTTAGTGGTGCTTGCTGCATCTCAATTTGTGATGGATGATTTGAGGTGTAACACATATTTGATCTATTCCCTTGCCAATAGCTTTGTTAACCACTTAATAATTGGATTAATTCTTGATCTTGTGTTTTGCATTGCTAGTGAAGGCTTATGTGAGATTCCGGTCATGGGTGTTTTGCTAGAACTTGCCTCGTTACTCCCTAAGTGATGACTAAGTTTTGCATGTTTTGAAGTGATTTTAGGCCATTTTTGTTTAGCCATACCCTTTAAACCTGTCCCTATATATATTTTTATCCTTCGTGTCCCCATTGTGCCTTTTGTTTGTTCAAATAAGTGCTAAGCGCTTATCCCCTCTTTGTGATTATTTTTCTTTGATTTACCCCATTATTATAACCCTTAGCCCGTGGCCAAATATTTCCCTTCCACCCTTGAGAGAATGAAACTTTTATCTTTATCTTTTCCGTAAGAAGAGTTTTATGAAGTTATGCTACGAAAAAAAAAAGCAGCTAGTGTTACAAATGTTCAAGTGTGGAGGTCATGAAAGTTTGGATTAAAATTATCTTGCTATATCCAAAAGAAGTCCAAAGGCAAAGAAAAAAAAAAAAAAAAAAAAAGATTGAAAGTTTTTGAGTTTGGATCCCCACTTTACCAAAGAGTTGCTAAGTTCTTAAAAGAAATTTGCTCCTTGGAATTATGATTATCTCATCTCTTCCAAATTTTGAAAAGTTTAGATAAATTGTGACATTCTCTCTTTTTGATTAATTTTTCCATACCACTTCTTTGTTAGCCATCACTCGTAGCCCCATTACAAGCTAAATAAAGTCCTATTTGATCTTAGCATGCATTCTTAGATTTGATCTAGGGGAGTATGAAAGGCAAGCCTAAGGGATCTCATTCATGAACCATATCTTGCATAATCTCAACTGAGTATTTGTGCACATTTGATCCTCACATGCTTTAAATTCTTGGTGCTTGGTTATTGGCTTGGAAATGGGTCTCTTATGTGCCAAACTAATTTGATTCTTGAAGCTTGTTGTTTTGTAGCAAGTGGGTTGGTGGTTTGAAAGGTTGTGCAAGAGAGAGCATGAGTAATTTGTATGTTTTGACTTGCGATTTTATTCCTTAGTTTTGCTTGAGGACAAGCAAAAGCTTAAGTGTGAGGGAGTGATGTTATCACATCTTTGCTTGTTTTTATAGTTATTTTGAATCATCCAGTAACTAAGTTCTTTAATTTTGCTTATTTAATACATGTTTTCCTTGCTATTATCATTTAATTATGGTTCGCACTTGTTTTGAATATTTTACGGTGTTTGTTAGTGTTTTTGAACCATTTTAGGTCAAAGATATGACCAAGGGGAGTTCAAGGATGAGTTTGGAGCAATTTTGGATGAGTTCAGGGCCCAGTAGACTCGACA